>NW_028324305.1:1245813-1545813 GCF_058129835.1 Hydra viridissima
TCCAAATGTAACTTTCACACTTACAAGCATCCATCCTTCACACTAATAGTCACCGTTCATAGTTAAAAATATCCAGCAATCACTTTTACAACACCTGATCATTTTGTTGAATACTAGCACCTGTAATAGAACCCTGTAAAAATAGAAAAATGAGATTCGGGTAAACATCTTACCGTTCATCTTATAACAGACCAGTGCAACTGTGATATGAACCTCATTTGGGTGAACATCTTGAGAAGATGAGATTGAATAGTACCTCTAACACGAATGATGTATGAAAAATAACAACAACAAAAAAATGATAATAATAATAATAATAATAATAATAATAATAAATGAAATTATTTAAAAAAGAATTTCTCAGATCACATAAAATAATAGAAAAATTAAATATATAGAAAATAAAATAGATATATAGAAAATAAATAAATATATAGAAAACAAAACAAATATATAGAAAACAAAATAAATATATAGAAAATAAGATAAAAATATATAGAAAATAAAACAATATACAGAAAATCGCGTAATTTAGAAATTACAGGTTTAAGGATAGGTAATTCTGTTGCTAACAACAACAAGTCAACATTCACAGTAAGCATCGGCGTTACCGCACCGGCGGTAAAAAAATTTCGGTAAAATGCGGTAAAATTCGGTAAAACGCGTAATACGCATTTTTACCGCAGTGCGGTAAAAATGCGTATTACGCACTTTTACCGTATGCGGTAAAAGTGCGTATTACGCATTTTTACGCTTTCTTGTAACAGAAGACGGTAAAATTGCGTAAAAATGCGTAAAATCGATAAAAATGCGTAAAAATGCGTAAAATGCGTAAAAATGCGTAAAAACGGTAAAATTGCGTAAATACGATAAACTGCGTAAAAGCGGTAAAAATCGGTAATTTCGGTAAATTGTGATAAAAGTTTGTATAAGCGGTAATTGTTATGGTAAAAAATTACTTTGTTTTTATCAAGTCAGATAGTTGTTAAATAATTAATTACCCTCTAAAATTAAATTAGTCTCCTATATAAGCTTGACAAAAGTCAAGAAAGACTACCAACCTCAAAGTTCTTCAGTGATCTGATTAGTATACCAAAATCACTACCGAATCAAACCATCTTCAAGAAACAATGTCTCTTTGGAATTATTTTACCAAGCTAGACAGAGAAGAGGATAACATCTCTGGCTCTGGCAGAAAATCAGGATTTGCTGAGTGCAATAAGTGCAAAAAAGTGATTAAGCTGTCTCAAGGTAGCACCAGTGGAGTTAAAGCTCATTTAAAGTAAGTGTTTTACTCTTACTATAATTTAGTATATTTTAAACCACTGATCTCAAAATATAACTAGATAGCGTATTCTATTGTTGTTTTCGAAAAAATATTGAAGCAAAAATTGGCCTTCAATATTTTTTAAAGTTTACAAACAAATTTTTAAAAAGTTTATAGAAATGAAATGATTTTAAAAAAATTAGACAATTAAAGAAATTGTTTATTTAAATGTTAAAGTTCAAAATATTCGATATAATTTTTTTATGTGCAATTTACGATTAAACTAATATTTATGTATAACTTATGTACCTTTTAGTTCTTAGTTACCCAATACAGTGTGCTAGAAGGTTGATAACACAACTGAATGGTAAGCGGCAGTGGTGTCTACCTACAATTTTGACAAATTTTATATTTTCGATAACGCAACATGCAGTTGTGCTACTAACCTTCTCAGGGCGTGTCTAGGGGATGTCTGCTACGTCGCTGGACATACCCAAAATATGTATCTTTATATATTTTTTCACAACTTCAATATTTTGAATAAATATGATGCGTCGGTAGATTTTTTATGAACTATCTACTACTGAAACATTGTAATTCGCATCCTTTTAAACATATATAATTCCACAATCAAAGCTCAAGCCACCCTTGATGCTTGAATTTGAAAAGTATCAGACTATGGCCTTACCTGAAAGGGATGTGGATGCTTTAGAATGGTGGAAGCAAAATAAAAATGAGTTACCTTTGCTAGCTGGTCTGGCTAGAAGTTACTTGGCTATACCTGTGACTTCTGCTTCATCAGAAAGAATGTTTTCAGTAGGAGGTAGGACAGTTACTAATTTTAGACATAATGTAAAACCAGAAAACACTAGCATGTTAGTTTTTGTGAGTCAAAATTACGCAAGGGTTCCTTCTAACCTCAACGATTGGGAAAAAACTTGCGAAGAAGAGCCGTATGAATCACCACATGTCACACCACCAACTAAGAAGACTCACCAACAGGGAAAATCACATAGTCAAACTGAAACTAAAAAAAGAGGTGCACTTGAAAAGGCTTCTCCAACTTTATCAGATACTCAAACTGGTCCTGAACCTAATAAGCAACAACAGCTACAGTTAGATACTCAAGAGAGCCAAAGGACTCTAGCTCAACAAGAAGGGTATGAAGTGACTCAAGGTAAAGACCAAACTCAAAGTGTCTCTTTGTTTATTCCAATGACACTCCAGCACAATCAAAGTAGAATCAAAAAAGCAAAATTAGGTAATATAATGAAGTCGAATTGGAAGGGGAATGAGAAAAAAAAGTACAGAGCATCTGAGCTTGCAAACATTTTATTAGAGACAGATGATGATATATCTGATGATTAAGGATCTGCGTATCGTTATCGAAATATCGAAACTAACCGATATTTTTTACGATAATGGGTTTCGATATGAATTGGTATATCCGATATGTTACGATATGATTCCGATAAAATATCGTTTGGGTTCCGATATGCACGATATCATTATCGCTTTTAGCGATAAATATCGCATAATTTGTCGATAAAAATTGTATAACGATATTTTTGAGTTTCGATATGTACGATACGTTCCGATAAAATATCGTTTGGTTTTCAAAACTTTTCAATATTTTACAAAATTTTGTATTAGATATAACTAAATGTTAAGTTGTTTTATATTAGATATTTTACAATATTTTGTATTAGATTTAACTAAATGTTAAGTTAAAATATTTTCCAATATATTTTCTCAATTTATTGATTAAAATATTGATAAAAAATAATAATCGCCTATTTTTTAACGCCGTTTTTTAGATTAAGTTGTTAAAAACGGCTCAGGCAGTTAGGAGAACAATCCAACTGTTTATTTTTTTAAATAAAAACATACCGTGGTGTGACCTAACAAAGTCCTATGCTTTAAGAAAGTCCTAAATTAAAAATTGACAAATTTCGTATATATAAAAGAATCATTTGCGGAAAATAACTCTGTTGTTTAAACTAGATATCTAGTTAGATAAAATAACTAAATTTTTTTCTTTAAATGTTTATTTTATGTATACGAAACTTGTCATTTCTTAAATTAGGACTTTCTTAAAGCATAGGACTTTGTTAGGTCACACTACGGTAAGCGCTCCAAAATATTTTTATTTTTTTAAAAAAGAAAAAGTTATTCTTTAAATATTCGTAACAATTGTGGTTTATTCGATTAAAACTCATTATTAAAGTCCGCTTCTAGCTGAAATGTTGCCGCTAATTGTAGCGAATGGAAACTTTCGCTACCGGTTTCGACCGAATTCAAAATTTCTGCTTCAACAACCTTTTACTTATTCTGTTTCGGGCAAAATTACGGTTCAAACTACTACTGTAATGAACCAAAACTTTTTATAGGGAGGTTTTTTCTTTAAGTTTAGAAAACTTGTTTTTATTTAGTGTGGGATCATGATGATTTCCTAATTATATTGATGTTTTAATCGTTTGTGGGTAAATCAATTATCAATTACAAAAATTGAAGTAATTGTTAATTGAAATCACGTGATAATTGAATCAAGTTACTATTCTTAAATCATTCTTTAAGCGATCATCAAATATTGAAATATTTTCACATGTTCTATTTTTTATCAAATCATGTTACATACTGATCGTTTAAATGCCTTATGTCCCATAAACCATTACAAAAACAAATCTATTTTGTTTTTTCAAATATTTATTTATTCAAACAAATTTGAATGATAAAAAAATGTCATAGTTATGGAGTTTTTGAAGATTTTTGTTATTATTATCAAATATATATATATATATATACATATATATATATATATATATATATATATATATATATATATATATATATATATATATATATATATATATATATATATATATATATATATATATATATATATATATATATATATTTGATAATAATAACAAAAATCTTCAAAATTTGTCAATTTTTAATTTAGGACTTTCTTAAAGCATAGGACTTTGTTAGGTCACACAACGGTATATTTTTATTTAAAAAAATAAACAGTTGGATTGTTCTATAGAGATATACATAGAGATAAGTTGTTCCGTTGCGAAATTTGTTAGAACGTTATGTTAATAATTTTAATAGTTGTTTGTAACAACTATCAAAATTATTAATTCCGTAATCTTGTTGGTTTTTATGACGTTTTTGAGGGATATTGTCTGGTATAAAAGAAGGACTAAATTTGTAAAGATAGGTTTTTGTTTGAAGAGAATATTGTTGTCATCTCATCGATGTGTTGCGAGAAAACTACAATATCGATCAATAGATAGATGCATTTGAATAATATATAAGTTTTTGTAATGAGTTATGAGACACTGTTAAGTAAAATAGTTATTTCATGTTATTTTGATATTGATTTGGCTTTCATGTTTCAGATTGTTTCGATTTCGGCTTCACTCAAACTTCGGTTTCGGTTTTGGTTACGGTTTTAATTACGGTTCTACTGAACCGAAATTAACTAGCTAATTGTAATAAAAACGTTTTTAAAAACTCTCTGGGAAAAGGTTTTTGGGATACTCTTTAAATTACTTAGATGTACATAATTAGGCTCTTAAAATAAATTTTTTTTATAAGGAAAGATATTAAAATTTTAGTTTGAATTTGTATTAAATTTGTAATTGAACAACATTTTGAAGAATGCCAAGGTCAAGGAGCGAAATTTGGGATCACTTTGATGAAGAGGTCAGTACTACACCAGATGAAGAGCGACTTGTTACTGCAAAATGCAAGTATTGTTTTGCAATTTGCAAGTTGGCGGACAGGAACACATCTGGCATGAGATCACATTTGACAAGGAAGCATCCTGTTCAGTTTGCAGCCCTGGAGGAAAATCGCCATGTTGCTTTAAATGATGAGTTAAAACAGGTGCAATAAAGTTTACAAACGTTTTTACTTTTTTAATTTAAATATTAACTTTTATTTTCATATGTGTTAGTTATTATAACTATTACAATACCAAGATTTAACAAGATTTAACGATAAATATCAATAACTTTTGATAAATTCTGATGAATGTTTCAATATTAGGTATTTTAATGGGTTTCATATTTTTTTTAGACCTACAATGAAGACGAGGCTTATGAGCAGGTCCGAGATGATAAGACACCATTAATGTTGAGCAGTAGAGTTAAACGAGGAAGACTTTCCGGACCATCAGCAGAAAAGGTCCAAAATCTAAAGCATTGGGTCAAATACAAGCCACAAGACAACGAGCAGCTCAGAGGAGACATTGAAATTGTCAAGTTTTTGGCCCGTTTAAATTTGCCATTCTCTTTGGTTGAGCATGAAGCTTTTAAAGATTTTGTTCACTACTGCAACCCAAAAATGAATGTGAAGGCTGCAACAACATACTCCCGGTTCAAGTACGAAAAATTTTAATTGTTTTAAATATAATTTTATTGTGGGGAGTCAATTCAATGGGAGTTCCAAGAGAACTAAATTTTTTAAAAAGCTACTTTTTTAAGACCAATCCACACCAATTTTTTTTTGGGTTATCTTAGTTGGTAACCAAATTGATATGTAACGAGAAATACCAATAATTTTTTATTTTAACTTTAGGTTGCCGTTGTTGTACAAAAATGTGAAAATCTGTGTGGATGACATTCTAAAGGAGGAATTGCCAAAGACCGCTGGATTTGCAATCTCAACTGACCTCTGGCAAAGTAGAAACAATGATGCATACCAAGCCAGTACATTGCACTATGTGAGTGAAGGCTTCCGATTAAGGATGTTTGTGATTGGAGTTTCTCCGTTTTCCGGACGACATACGGCTGAAGCCATTGCTCTTCGTCTGGATAAGTATGTTTTAGTATTTAATTTTTATTAGGTTAAAATTTCTGTAAATTAAGTTAATCGTTTGAATTATTTAGATAAGCAAAATCCGCCATTTAGTTTAAAGTTAATGTCACAAATTAATACTTTTATTTATATCTAAAATAACAACAAAAGTATTTGTTTATATTTTAAAACATCAAAAAGCAAACAACTAATTTTACTTTGCTTTTCAGGAATGTCTCAGAGTTGGCCGGAAATAATGGAGTTTCGTCCGTTGTGTGTGTCCATGATTCAGCCGCTAATATGAAGGCGGCAATTAACAAGTGCAATTTTATAGATGCATCTCTTTTGTGTGCTGATCATCTTTTGAATTTGGCAGTTGAAGCAACTGTCAAAGAAACAAAAGGTTTTGACAGTTTGGATCTTCACGAAGCAATCCAAAGAGCAACTGAATTAAGTTCAAGATGCCACAAGTCATCTTTGTCTGAGCAAAGAATTAAAAAAGAGGTAACTAGTTTAACATCTTTTTTCGCTTTTATAGTAATTTAGTTTATAGTTTAATACAATACAAGCGCAATATAAACTTCTTAGTACACTTTGTGTGACAAAATTTTTCAACTGATAAAATGTTAACATTTAAAAAGTAAAAACATAACATAGTTAATATCAGTTTTTTATTATAGTAAATAGTACTAATCAACTTTTATGTTATGTTTCTTATAATTCTATTTTAATTTTTAGCTAAAGCTGTTGCTTGATGACAGTGATGTTGTTAGCAAGGATAAGTTGAAATTTGTGAAAATCATCACTCCTGTGAAAACACGCTGGAATTCAACTTTTATGATGTTGGAAAGCATTGTAAAAATGCGTCGTATCCTCAGCTCCATTAGAGACAATCCTGGAAAAGATGACACCAAACTAGCTCCAGTCATTCCTTCAGAAGATGAATTCAATCTTTATGACGAAATTTTGCCTATTCTGAGGAGAGTTGCTGAGATTTCAGAATGTTTCTCTGCAGACAAAGAAGTAAGCATTCACCTCGTTATCTCAAACATTTTTACACACTGAGGCACAAATGCCTGGATTTCATCAAGGCTGGTGCGGGATCACCAACAGCACAAATGTTTCACCAAAAGCTGGTGGAAAACTTGGATGTTCGTTTTCTGGACATTGGTTGTCAAAACCTTTTTTACTCCGTTGCCAACTTGCTTAATCCCTTGTACAAGGGAAGAGCTCTGAAAAAACTGGGTGGATTTGATGAAGCCTATGAGGCACTGATTACTCAATCCAATGCTTATCAGGAATGGATTGCTGCAACAACATTATTTAATGAACGGTTACATGCTGAAGTCCAAGGTCATGTTTCGGAAGATGATCCTTTCTATAATGTTGGAATGGAAGAAGCTCCTGCACTTATGACTTCCTATTCTGGTCCGGCTCCACCTCCAAAGTCGGACATTGTCACTGAATGGGAAATATTTCAAAAACTTCCAGGGGTTGTTGGTGTGGACGTGCTGGAATTTTGGAGAGCAAATAAATACAAATTTCCTCTCCTTGCTCAAGCTGCTAAAAAATGGCTATGTGTACCTGCTTCCTCAGCATCTTCAGAAAGAGCTTTTAGTGCCGGTGGTGGAATTGCCTCTTATAAAAGAACAAAATTGCAGCCTGAACAAGTTGAAAAATTGTTGTACATTCAGCAAAACTACCCTAAGGTCCAGATCAAAAGATGGCTTCTAACCAGTCGGGATGAAAAAGAGGAATTGTTTGAAGAGGCTTCTACCAATAACTCTCAGAATTCAGCTGCTTCAAGTCAGGGACTTCCTACTTCAACTCTTACATCAGCAGTTGAAATGGATGACTAACTTAAATTGGTTCATTGCCTTAGTGGCGTCATTGGTTTATTTTACTGCTTAAAGTTTATAAAATTTGCCATATAGTGATTTAGTGATTTCAATAAACCTTGACTTTGAGATTAAATTTTAATCTTTTTCTTATATTAAGTCACAGG
Source organism: Hydra viridissima (assembly GCF_058129835.1). Taxonomy (NCBI): domain Eukaryota; kingdom Metazoa; phylum Cnidaria; class Hydrozoa; order Anthoathecata; family Hydridae; genus Hydra; species Hydra viridissima. The sequence continues at coordinate 1,253,895 of NW_028324305.1, forward strand.
CACAAACCTTAACGTGTTAAACATGTCACGTCAACAATTTATCAAGTAAAAAATTATTTTTTGTTTTTAGCTGTTTTTTGCTTCAACTTAAGTCTTGAATAAATTAAAAAAACAAAATTACAAATAAAGTTTTGTTTATTTCTTTTTTTTACATTAAATAGTGCACTTGTCAGCAATTTTATGACAGTATTTAGGTTTTAAAAAAAATTATTTTAGTCGGAAAAAATAATATCGAAATGAATCGATAAGTATCGTTATCGTTTGAATTACGATATGAGTTACGATATTTAGGTAATTGACCGATAAATATCGTAATGAATCGATAAATATCGAAACTTTATCGTGCAAACTTTTTGGGTACGATATTATCGTAATATAAAAACACTTACGATATGCACATTCCGATACCTTATCGTATCGTATCATAATACGATATGTTTCGATACGCTGACCCTTACTGATGATTAATTTTTTATCAATAACTTGTTTGTTTAAAACTGTAAATGTAATATTTACTAATAGAAATACAAAAAGCAATTTAAAGTATCTTTTTTTAGTTTTTCGGTAATCAGCAAAAAAAGAGGTAATTTGTGATAAAATGCGGTAAATCGTGATAAAAAGCGGTAAAAAGTGATAAAAACGGTAAAAAGTGATAAATGCGGTAAAAAGTGATAAATGCGGTAAAATTGCGTATTACGCATTTTTACGCAAAATTACCGCGGTAATTACGCATTTTTACGCATTTTTACGCAAATTTACGCATTTTTACGCATTTTACGCATTTTTACCGACGGTGCGGTAACGCCGATGCTTAATTCACAGATGGAAATTCTTCAAGTACTTGCAAAATAGTTGGATGTTGGGAGTACTTCCAATCTTCGTAAACTCTATAGTTCTAAAGCAAATAAATAATCTCAAATATATAATCATATAAATATATATTTACAGGATTTTAATTATTATCAGTAAATCTTATATTTACTGATCGAAAAAAAACTATTTTTGAATTTTTTTTTTCTTCAAATTAGATTTAAGAGCAACTTAATGAAAGGAAATCAAATTTTAAAACAAAAATAAACAAAATTCTTAAATCAAAACAAATTTCAAGCTTTTAATCAAACTAAATAAATTTTATGACTAATCAAAATTTAAATCAATTTTAATCAATCAAAAGATAATAAATTTTTAAGTCACTTTTTAAAATCAAGTTAAAAACAAATTTAATTTTTACTTCCTCAAAAGCAACAAAAACAACTTTCCAAATTTTGAATGCAGAAAAAAAAAACTTGAAAAGATTGTTTCAACTTTTAATTTGTACAAAATAAGTATACTGTTGAAAGGGACATAAGCATTTCTTTCTGTTTTTCATCGTTGCATTTTTTAGCAAATACTGATAGCAATGTCATTGAAGGTGGTGTTGTTATGTCCAAAAACCATCCAAAAATACGAGCAAGCGTGTTAGGTAACGGAAATCTTTTTAATTTAGATGTGCTATAGTCAGATAGCTGATCTGAAAAATGAAAATGAAAAGCAATCAACATCCGGATAGAGGTATTCAAATAAAGCAACTCAAAAAGTGTTGTTTGGAATGGAAATTATCAACCTCTAAGATTCTTGTAAACTATATCAACAAATGTTGAAGAGGAGATTTTTTTTTTAGTCACACGATTAATCAACTTTTCGACTAAATCTAAACTGTTGCATGGATGTATTCCTAAGTGGTCTCCTGCTGAATATGAAATTCGATTGCTTTTTGATGTATCAATACAAACCAAATTGGTAACACGACTAAAGAATAAAATAAAAATATCAAGTTAAACAAAAGTTGTAAAAGTGAAGAACTTTTAAATTTCAAAGGAATTTTAAAAAGTTCATGAATTATACAAGACTTCAAAAAAATGCCTGGAATCTTTAGATTGTAGATTAGTTACAGAAATGATTTCACACAACGACACATTTTTATGATGAATAAGATCAAGTTCTAAAAAAAAAAGTTTAGTGCGTGAATATCACAGAAAAAAAAATTAAAAAATTGATTTAAAAGTTTAGTTTAATTTGATCTAAAAATTTAGTTTAATTTGATTTTAAAAATTTCTTAAAATTTATCTGCCGTAAATTTTCATCTGAATTCAATAAAATTAATTTTAATCTTTAAAAAATAAAATTTAATCAATGTAATCATTAGTTTTTCAGTTCAACTTTCAGTTTTCCCACTTGAAACTACACTCTTAAACTGTTGAAACTACACTCTTAAACTGTTGGGATATTTGCTTTTTTATGTGTATTTTTTGCTAAAACATTTTTAACTTAAAAAATTCTATATTTTCATTAACATTCACATTTACTATGGCATTTATTTCTAAATTTATCTTAAGTAATTGTTAAATAATACAAAACAAAATCGTTTTTTATAACTATTTAGTTGTATATTCAATTGCAAGTGTTTAAAAGAAAACATATTATAGATAAGTTTATTGGTGTAACTTTAGTTATGTGTCTTAATAAATATGCTCATTCAAAAACATATATATATATACATATATATACATATATATATACATATATATACATATATATATATATATATATATATATATATATATATATATATATATATATATATATATATATATATATATATATATATATATATATATATATATATATATATATATATATATCTGTGTGTGCATGTGTTTGCATAGGCATGAAAATAGTTTAATTCATAAAATGCACATAGTATTAATACCTTTGTGCAACAATTTTAAGTTCTGTGTTTCAGGAAATGCCAAATGAATACCTTCATTTAATGATGAAGGAGAGGACAACATACAAGAGGGTTTAGTTTCAGCTACAGAGTATGCTTCACAAACTGCCTGTTATATTAGCAAAAAAAAAGCCTGGTGAAACAATTATCAATGGGTAATTTATCTGAAGACACAAAAACTGTAAATAACACAACTTTATTGCCTATCAATGAAGATAATTCTAAGTATTATGCTTAAATAAACAATTGCAATAAATAAATGTTAGGAATATTCAAAAAGCATCTAACACCTCTGACGTATCCATAACTAACCTTAAAGCAACCATGTGACCAGGTTTTGAATGATTGCTCTTGTCCACAGAGTTCATCTCCTTCTCCAAGTGGATAAATTTGCTCACCTCCAAGCACTTTAAACAATTTGTTAATTGAATTTGCAAATGCACAGTAGTGAGGATAAGCTTTTGACCCAAGGCCAAACACAGAGAACCTAAAATGTTTAGGTACACTTTTGTTCTTATTTTTTTCAGTGCACTTTTATTCTTTTTTTTTTTATTTTTTACACATTTTGCTGCATCCTAGAAAACAACAACTGACAAAATCACAAGGTTCTGTAAATTAGAAACATCAAAAATTAAGAGAAACAAAAGAAAAAAAAAAAGTTACAGAAAAGGAAACTTTCCAGATTCTGTCACAGTTTTATGTTGCAAAATATGAATTTGATTCATAGCTGTTATTCTAAACAAAAAATGTAAACTTCAAACCTTAACGAGAAGTTTAAAAAACACAAGATTTAATCCTGAATAAATTTTCTATTATAGATAATTGTAATCAATTAATTAGGACAGAGAATACACCTATTAGATGATGGATACACCATTTCATAGAGCTTTCTACCAAACTCCTAGAATAAAAAGCAACATCATGTCATTAATAAGAAGAATTGTTTTAAAATTGTAACACACATACAAACACAAACAAATTTTATTAAAAAATTTTCAAAACTAGCCATTTAGAGCTTACCTAAACAATGTAACATTTACTAAAGGTTTAAAGTTATTATAGTCTATGTAAGAAGTTATATATATTAAGAGTTTTTATTAGAAGCTACACTACCAAGTGTACAAACCAAAATTGGAAAAAATTGTAAGACCACTTTTACAAGCTCAATAACAACAGACATCCAATGTTAGTGCAACCTAATTGCGCTAACATTGGATGTCTGTTCGATAATAACTGCTAAACTTAAATCACTTTTAATAAACACTTTGATAAAGTGCAACATCACTTAAGCTTATCTATTACATGCATAAAAAGAAGAGTAAAATTGGGCTTCTTGAAACAATTTTGTAAAAAATTTATCAATCTTATGCAAAACAATATTAATACATTTAGTTTTAACTTAACAGCACCAATACAACCATGTTTACCAAAGCTTTCCAAAAGAAAACAACAGGTTGGGACAGGTACAATTCCAAGTTATATCTTTATGTAAAATACAATAGCATTAAAACACAACGGTGTTTTACATAACAGTAATTTAAAAATAACTTACCTCTCCATTTTCAGGAGCTTCACCATTACCTGCAGTACTTGTCACTATCAGGAGGCACTTTTCATGTTCTAAATCTTCTAGTTTATAGTATTTCATACACACCACTCTTGAGTTAAAAGCATTCAAAAAGAGTACATTTAAAAGATTTGCAAAGGTTTCTGCTTTACCAGACTTACTAGCAAACAAAATGGTAACTTTATGACGCTTTGCCAAAGCGTCTCCCATGAGATGAGCAGAAAACTTGACAAGCCTAGAATTGATTAAAAAATTTCCAATCGTAAACAACTAAATCAATTAATTAATCAGCAATTTAAATGACCTATTACATCCAGGGCCAAAAGATGGTGTAGTAGAAGCCTGAAGTTTTTGTTTTAATGAGTTTTGATATTGCTTAAAAAACATATTTTGCTATTATAAAAAGTTATAAGCCATTCCTTCTATAGATACATGCATAAATTATTTGAACATATATTACATACACATACATACACATACAAACATTACATACATTACATACATTACATACATTACATACATTACATACATTACATACATTACATACATTACATACATTACATACATTACATACATTACATACATTACATACATTACATACATTACATACATTACATACATTACATACATTTCATACATTACATACATACACACAATATGAACCAATATTCACAATGCTTGTATAATTGATTATTCTTTATTATTTGATTCAATTTTGTAGCAATTAGTCTTTTAAAGTATTAAAACTCTTCCAGAAAATGCTCTGGAAAATCTCTGCTGGAAAATCCAACCACGAGGCATTTTGTCTTTTCTATATGGTAGCATAACATTCTTGATTATATCTAAATATACATTCTGATCCATTATGCCTTCAATGCGATGAAGTGGGCCTATAAAATCACAACTGATGACAGATGATGGATCTAGCTTTGATTGTCTTACCAAAATTCTGTCTTGATGTTCTGTAGTTATCTTTGGCCTTCCTAGACAATGTTGACGACGACGATGACTACAATGTTTTCGAGTGTCTTTCGGTTTCTTTATCTTTTAACTAGTGCACTAATTGTTGATTTAGCCACATCATAAAGCTCAGAAATTTGCTTATAAGGAATCTTCTTCTCTACAGCACATTATTAAATTTTTCTTTTTAGTGACAGTTCTTTAGACTTACCCATTATTTTTTTAATTCAGTTTAAGTTAAATATTATCTCCAATAAATTAGTTTTAGTAACAAAATTTTTTTTCTTAAGTGTTTTTCTTACTGAAATTTTGATTTTCTTAATGGGGCATTGAACTGTTTATAAACTTTTGGATGATTATGTTTTCAATAAAATTTGAATTTCTTTATTCCATAATAAATTTTCATTTTTTTTGAGTAAATTATAAATGTAATCACTTTAGAAGAGCAATTGTTAAAAATTCCATTCATTTCCAGTGAAAAGCCGAAAAAATTATGACGAAAAAACTAGAAAATTTTTAGCTGTTTATAAACTTTTGCACACTACTGTAGCTTTCTTGCAGCAAGCAATTTTCTTTCGAGCAATTGATAAAGCATTAATTTGAATGATACAGAAATGGTACTTGAAATAGAGCAGGAACTTAAGTTAGAAGCTTATTTTTTAGCTTTTTTGAGGTTTCAAGGACTTGATGATATTTGTTGAACTTGATGATACTAGTTATAGATTACAAGATAAAGATAGAAAACAAAATTTGAGCGCTCATAACCTTGCAGCAGTCATCTTATTGGATACTAAAACTAAAATGCAGAAGGCGATGCTAAAATGTGTGTCGTTAGATAACTTTGTCAGTTAAAACAAACCTTCATATAACTATCAGTGACATGGGTAGTGTAAGTTAATTATTTAGTTTGGTCTAGCCGTCTGGCAAGAGGGAATGCAAATTTTATATTGAATGTTTTAAAGATACTTCATTTCAGATCTGTTTAAAAATTACATCATTCCAGATTTGTTTTTAAAAAAACATCTATACAGATGTGTTTTTAAAAACAAAATGAAGACCTAAAATGAAATTAATTGGTTTAAAAAAAAATATCCTATTTTTTAAATGATCATCTTTTCCCAAACAATTTTTGAAATGATCAGTGATAAAGACAGTTTTGTTGATTTGATTTTTTATACGAAATTTTGGTTTGAGATCACAGCAGATAAAATTTATAAAAATTTGAAAAAGACACCTGAAAACATCTTTTAATCTCTAGTCCTTATGATCTGGTGACTTTTCATCAATAGTCTTAAATTGCTTCCATGGCTCAACTTGATACTCATAAGAAGGCTTCAGTTTGTAGTTTAACATATCCTGAAAAAAAAATTTTAATGTTCCATGAAGCTCACTATCTTAGTACAAAAAAAAAGATATTGTAATTTTTGTTTTGTTAAAATAAATTTCAAACTTAATTTCATTCTTATTTGGATTTTATAGATAAATACTGTTTTTATTTGAAAAAAAAAAGTAAAGAAAAAAAGACTTTTAAATGCAGAGAAACTAAATTGTATCACAACACCCTATTAGCAAAGTATTTAGAAGAATTGTACAGACCCAAGTTATATAAAAATTGTGAAAACTTGAAAAAGATATCTTGTGGTATTCATGATGAAAGGCCATAATCTGAGTTTTGGAACTTTCTGAATAGTCATAATAAGTAAAATTCAGTATAAAATTTGATAGACTCAAACAATATACAACTGACAAGATAAACCATTCCTCTACTTTTTTACACAGTAGTAAAGGAGTAATTGTTGGTCATCCCTTCCCATGGAGTACAGATTATCATCCTACTTTCTTTCATTCTTACAATTTAAAATCTATTTTAAATTTGTTAAATTGATAACAAACAACATTGTTGAATTATGAGATGTCTTCAAATAACTTGAAACTGATGACATCGTTCAGAAAATGAATGGGGTTAGTAACAGGATATCTATCAAGTTTAAAGGAGAGTTGGTTACGGGCACAAACAAACATCAAATTCAAATCAGCATGCTCACAGATATTGATATTCTGGCATAATTTTGTTTCTTGCAACATTTGTTGTAGCTGCAGTTGCAGCAATGTTTTAATATTTGTTGTAGTAGTAGTTGCAGCAATTTTTTAACATTTATTGCAGCATAGTCATAAGAAATAGATAGTCTGGCCACTTGCGGTATTCCTTTGATCAACTCTTTGTTCGCATTTTTTTCGTGTCCAGTCCGCTTCAGAGTGCACAAAATTTGTTTTCATCGATTGTTTATCTACGAACTGCTTGTTTAAATTACATCTTTTTCATCCAATATTTTGAATGCCTGGTGCTAATTGTTCTATTTATGGATGCAGTACTTCTAGGAGGCATAAGGAAGTCTCAATATTTAAAGTTCCTGCTTCTAACGACAGTTTTAATACGTCTTGGAGGGAAAGTCTGATTGCCATTATTCTCAAAGATCGTTATGAAGATTTAAGTTTGAAGACTCAAATAGAAAATAAGAGTCTGTTTATTTGTGAAAAGCATTATCTTCCAGAAATGATACTTTATAATGATAAAAAAAAGACATTAAAACCTGGATCATTGCCGACTCTGTGCTTACCAAAAAAATCTTTCACACCATCAATTCCTATACAAAGAAAATCTGCCTCTGCCATCATTGCTAAAAAAGATGCTTTAACGACTTCAAATAATATTACTGCCTTTAAGCCTATATATAAATCATTTGAAGAGTTCTTAAATCGTATTAGCAAGTTAAAAATTAGTGACTGGACCATGAGTGTGAGTCCTGTTGTGGCAGAGTTTAAACTTTATGATACAATCCACACATGTCCTCGATATGAAATATATGTTGATGATAGTCTTGCTTTCACCATTCGTGTATATTCTTGGCTCATTCCAGATGATCATTTAATATATACAAAATACAGAAGATCTATGCGACATATTTCAGCATCTAATCTTTTATCTATTGTTACTTCTTTTAACCTTTGTTCTGGAATAACTGATGTCTTTGCATTAAAATCAAATCTTTATATTAAACATTGTATTTCAAAAAAATTTGATTTATTTTCATCTAGGAGTGAGTTTCCCTTAAACCAGACAGAGTATTTTCGATCTCAGTCATGTATTATGCTGATTGAGTGGATGTTATGCTGTTCACAATGTAAAAGTATTGAAAAAAGTGAAATTAAATGTTTGAAAAAAAGATTAGCTACTTCTAGTATCCCTGCTAAATTAAATGCACCAATTACATTTACATCTCCAGATCGTCTGAAGCTTACATTACAGAGTGTTCGTCTAGAAAATAAAGAATTAAAAAAAGAATTAGCTTTGATGAAGCAAGAGATTGAAAATTCATCACTAGCTATTAGTAAAAATATTGAAAGTGATTTAGTTCAAATAATGGCAGAAGCTGATAAAAGTCAGATTTCTCCATTTATGAACCTGTTTTGGGAGGAGCAGCAAAAATATTTAAAATGCTCAAAGCAAGGGATTCGTTATCATCCAGCAATAATACGTTACTGTTTGGGATTAGCTGCAAAATCACCAGCTGCTTATGAAGCAATAAGGTTAAATGAGAAAACTCATTCTGGTTTTTTAATTTTACCAAGTCGTAGGCGATTGCGTGACTATAAAAACTATGTAAAGCCCAAGTTGGGATTCAATAAAAACATAATAGAAGAATTAAAAGATAAAGTCATTAATTTTTCAGTTCAAGAGAAATTTATAGTCCTAGTTCTTGATGAAATGAAAATTCAAGAAAATCTTGTTTGGGACAAACATTCTGGAGAATTAATTGGTTATGTTGATTTGGGTGATCCTAGTGTTAATTTTGCAACGTTACAACAAGCTGATAAGCTTGCTTCTCATGTTTTAGTTTTTTTAATTAGAAGTATTGTAAATCCTTTTAAATACAGTTTTGCAAATTTTGCTACTACAAATATTACATCAGTGCAATTATTTTCTCTATTTTGGAAAGCTGTAGGAATTTTAGAAATCTCTGTTGGTTTAAAAGTAGTTGCTGTTACTTGTGATGGAGCATCATCGAATAGAAAATTTTTTAAAATGCATTTTAATCTGACTGAAGAAGAAGATATTAATGGTAATGTTGATGTGACTTACCGCACTGATAATCTATTTGCTGATGATGATGATAAAAGATTTATATATTTTATTTCTGATGTTCCTCATTTAATTAAAACAGCAAGGAACAACCTTTACCATTCTGGAGCTGGTAAAAGCAATCGTTATATGTGGAATCAGGGTCAACATATTTTATGGTCCCATATTTCTGATTTATTTTATGAAGATTTAAAATGTCAACTACATGCATGTCCAAAGCTAACTGTTGAGCACATTAAAATAACTCCATTTTCAGCTATGAATGTTCGTTTAGCTGCACAAGTTTTAAGTGATTCATGTAGTACTGCATTAAAAATCTATGCACCATCAGATACAGCTGGGACAGCACAATTTTGCAAATATTTTAATGATTTTTTTGATTGCTTAAATGTTCGGAATACAAATGATTGTATATTAAAATGCAACTCTTTTTTGAAACCATTTTCTGACACAAATGATGTTCGATTTACATGGCTTAGAGAAACATTTTTAAAGTATCTTTCTGATTGGCTTTTTTCTATTGAATCAAGATCTGGAAATTTTTCAAAAAGTGAGAGAAGTAATATGTTTATTACTTGGCAAACTCATGAAGGTTTAAAAATCACAGTTAATTCTGTTATTGAACTTGTCAAATTTTTAATTAACAACAATGTAAGTTATGTATTAACTGAAAGGTTTTGTCAGGATCCTTTAGAAAATTACTTTGGACAACAACGGTCAATTGGTAGAAGAAAAGATAATCCTTCCTTGTTTGATTTTGGTTTCAATGATAATACCATTCGAAATCAACTTATATTTCACCCAATTGCAGGTAACTGTCAAAATGTCAATGAATCAAACAAAATATCAAGGGAGAGTACAACACGTATACCACGCAGAAAATGGACCAACTCTGAAAAATGTATTAATATGAAAAGTTGACTTTTCAAGTGATTCAATAAAAATTTCCCTTATGTCTCCTTGTACTGCTGAAAACAAAGAAAAAGAACATACATAAAAACGGCTATTTTCATAGCCACAAATCTTATTAAAAATGTTAAATGGCATAAAATATTGATTAGTTACATTAGAATTTTTTTTATATTTGTAATAAACTAAATTTCAGTTAATTTTGTAGACATTTCCTTACATTTACTTTTGTTACAATATAAACAGGCACCTATTATTCTTTTTATAAAACCTCCACAGGTATCCACTTCCCCCAAAAAAACTAGTGATTTCACAGGCAGATCTAAGTTAAGATTAGTTGATGTATGCATATATATATATATATATATATATATATATATATTAGGGGTAGAATTGATCTTTGAGTTGTTTTTGATCTATGAGTTATTAGTTGTTTATTATAAATATAAAACTAGTGTGCATAGTTAATTTTGGACTTCATTTTTAACTATTCTTTGTTTTCTTTTAGATAAGGGAGGGTCTCTTACCTAGCTTTTATTTCTATAAACAAATAACAAAAATTTTAAAAACTAATCTTTTTAATGACAAATAGTTGCTAAAGTTACTATGCCAAGCATGCTTTCATGAGATTTGTGGCTATGAAAATAACCGTTTTTAAGTGTAATATTCTACTAAACTTCTATAATCCAATTGATGTTTTTTTCATTTTTGAGCGGAGGGATTTTGACTTTGTTTGATTCTCTTTGATTTTGTGGATACTTAGTTTTTCTTTTGCATACGAAAAAGATCTTACTCTGACATAAAGTGTAATCAGATGATAAAATAAGTTTAAAGACAGTTCTTTGGAAACTCGATTTGTGCAAAGACCACGAAGTTCAGATATGTTAGCCAAAACTCCACTGTTTTTTAAGGTTTCAGCTACAATTAACTCTGAATCAATTTTTTTTACAAAACTTTTACTTTGATGGCGAAAGAGAAACTCAACTTTTGTAAAAATTTCTAAAACTGGAGGAGACACTTTCCACAAACCACCACGATTTTTAGCATTCACAAATTTATCATAAGCTTCAGTGCATGTTTCTGGACTCTCAAATAATTGTTCTGTTTTACCAGCATTAAGAAGTGAAAGGCAGTCTGTGCTTAACTTTTGCTGCCATAATCGAGAACTGCGAATTCTGCAATAAAATGTGCTAAATACATAACCACTTAGATAAAAGATAATTTCTTTGTCTCTATCAGAAAATTCAACAGGTGATAAACCATTTAAATTTAAAAAAGAAGTATTGTAAAGTGAGTTTGTAAGAAATGCTAAAACATGATTGCATAGTTCATAGCCAAGAAGTCTAGTCGATTTTTTAGTCAGATTGCTAAATAAAATTCCTTGATTAACAGTTTTGTAAAATTTAGGATAAAATCTTTCAGCATCACCATCAGCTTTAAAACCAGCTATTACTGTCTCTAATAGAGATAGAGTTTGTTGTGAAGTATCTAAAATTATTGCATGATTAATCCTTAACTCATCTCTATACAAATCAGGATAGCATTCATCGTTGATTAAGGTAGTAATACTTTTATCAAGCAGATTTTTAAATTCATCAAGAAGAATAGGTGGTTTAGGACTTTGTATCGTTAAATCTAAAGGAATACTTTGATGCTTTGAATTTGTATGCCTTGTAAGTCCTCTTTGAGATATGCACTTCTTAGAACAAATTGTGCAAGAAAATGTGCAATCAACTTGTTCACTAGATAACTCCAACACCAAAGCATCTAAATCTTTAACAAAATTTTCGTCTTCAAAAAGAATATCATTCTCCAAAGAAAAAAATAATGCTTCTTTATCAAATTCACCATAGAGTTCTTTCTGCGTTTCCATTTTTTGTGCACTCAGTTCCTGGCCGCCCGACAAATTTCAAGTGTTTCGTATGATTATAAGAAAAATCCAGATATTACGGCCCAAGTGACCAGACTATCTATTTCTTATGACTATGATTGCAGCATAGAACAAATGCAAACTAAGACTTTTCTAGAAATGAAACCTATGAACCACTTCATTGGCCAATTAGTTTTAACATCTGAGCAAGACTTATTTTCAGATCTTTAACGTAGCATAATTATCAGATGCCATCATCTGCTTCATCCTATTCATGCTTTGATATAAAAACGTGCAAATACTGTACTAAATTTGAAAAATCATATTTTACCAGGAAAGAACCAATTTATCTGCATTAATTATTACTTTGATAGGACGTAAAAACACTTTGTTATGAAAAAACTTTTTACCTAATGCTTGTTTTGGATACAAAATTAGGTACTTTAGTAATTGCATGACTTAGTAACACAGAAAGCTTACATAAACAAAAACATTAAAGGGTGTTTCAAGACATGCATTAATCTTACTCTAGGAACTAAATGTCTCTGAAGTTGATGCAGGCAATTCTCTAGTTGTACGCTTTTTTATACTTGTATTATATTTAAATAGTTTTGTTATTTAAAGTGTAAAAGAAAATTTCGATTTAGTCTTGAAACTCAAATCAAAATTTCAATTTTAATTTTATTAACAAAGTTTGTTTTTGTTTTCAAATAGACAGTTAAATTTAAGCACAGAGAAACCAAATTTGCATTACAACACCCGATTATCAACGCCTGTAAAAGTATTGCACAGACCAAAGCAACTTAAAATGAAGAGGAATCACTTCAAAAAGATAAAATACTTTTAATAATGTAATTACCTGATGAAAAACAGGACAAGCAGATCCTGAAAGCGGTGGGACAATCCAAACCCAGTCAGAAGGACAGCCCCCACGCAATTTGTGCTGAAACAAACACATAAAATCATAATGAAAAACAAAAACATTTTTATTTTTGCCATAAACTTATGGCATCATTTCCAAAATATACACCAAGAATAAGGGAATAATAATTCATCAAACTTTTTAATAAAGTATTTTGATTTCAAATGCAGTTTATGTCTACAAATTTTCACTCTTTATGAACATCATTTTATGGTGTAAAAACTAAAGAACAGTAAAAAGTTTTAAACTTAATCTGTTAACTTAAACAGACCTCTTGTTGAAAATGCTTCATAAAAGACTCTGCTGTACTATGGTGATCAACCATGGTCACAACAGCTGCCTAAATAAATATTTTTTTTAACTAACACTGGTTAACAAAGAAATTTTTTTTTTTGCTGTTTTGGACTATGGTCAGTATGAGTTGACCATACAGTGAGTGAGTGTAAGTCTCAGGGAGCTTTTTGCTTCTACCAAAGCATCAGCAGTCTATGAGCATATTTGGTCTTTTTGATTGCTTTACTAGAAGTTTTAGCTGGCACCTATTACTTAATCTCCCTCAAAATCAACCCATACCTAACCTGCTGTGCATTTAAAAAAAAATTCTCTAAATAAAACTGATTATTGCTGTCAAAGATGATGCATAATATATAATACTTAATACAAAATCAACAAAAAAAATCTTATTTCATTGTGAAGTTTGTAGAAGATATAACGGTCATTTTCTCAATAGCCATCTCCACGAGTTCCCTGCTAATCTTGGCAATATACGCAATTAGCATGGCAAGTGGTTTCATCAAGATTTCAAAGTGATGGAGAATTGGTATCAAGGCCAATGGGAAAAACACATGATTGCAGACTACTGTTGGAGTGTTCAACTATATTTGTTCCACGAATATGTCACTTGTTTATATGTTTGTATATAAAAAAAAGGGATGTTATCCAGTATTTTGTTGTTCATCTCAGTTTAAATGACTGTATAACCTATGTCATTTTACCTATTAATACACCATGAGAAGTCAATAAACTTTATTTTTTTCCTTTATCCATTGAATAGTAAAACACAAAAGAGCTGTAAAACAAAAAGTTGATGTGATAGACAAAAAAGGAAGCCAGATTTGGAATCAGCGCACCAAATATAGCAAAAAACAACCACTAAATTTAAGTTAGCAAAAATTGTGTTGACCAGTGTTAAATTTAATATTTTATTACATAATACCATTTATATATTAAAACTAAAATTCATGTTTTTTAGTGTTTAATACAAAATATCAATTTCTATATAAAAGTTTTTCATAAAAATTGTAAAAACTCAATTTGTTGGTAAAAAACTTTTTGCATGAATTATTAAATGGTAGCTGTGTAGAGTTGCAGTTGTCAGCTCAACAAGGGCTTTGTCTTTCCAAAATGACGTTAAGGTAGATGTATCATAACCTAACAGCTGAGCAGTTTTCTATTTAGGTAAAAAAAGTAAAATTTTTTTAAACAGTTCTAAAAAAAAAGGTAAAAAAAAATGACTTTACTTATTACAAATGATTTTTGCTTCCAAATTTAATCACAAGAAAAATGTACAATTGTCAAAAGTTGGCTGCACCTTTAGGAGGTTGTATCAATTAGGATCTCCAAAATTCCTTGCACTTATTTCTGTAATCATATGCCTGAAACAAAATTTAATAGTAGTTAATTATACCAAACACCTGTAATGAATAAGTTTGACACAACATTTATCTGAGCTGAATATTCTTAGAGCTCAAATTTATTATTTCCTGTTATATGTGTTTAAGCAATTAAACTTAATCCTATAAAAATAAATTAGTGAATACAATTTTTATGTGTGTTGAAGGCGATGCTAAAATGTGTGTCGTTAGATAACTTTGTCTGATAAAACAAACCTTCATATAACTATCAGTGACATGGGTAGTGTAAGTTAACTGTTTAACTTGGTCTAGCCGTCTGCCAAGAGGGAATGCAAATTTTATATTGAATGTTTTAAAGATACTTCATTTCAGATCTGTTTAAAAATTACATCATTCCAGATTTGTTTTTAAAAAAACATCTATACAGATGTGTTTTTAAAAACAAAATGAAGACCTAAAATGAAATTAGAGCTTAGTTTCAGTTCAGAAAGTTTTTGGGTGCTACAAACTTAGCGAATTAAACATTTCATCTGTTTATTTATTAAGACTTCTAACGAAAACGAAAACAAAAAATTTGTCCATAACAATGATCATTCAAAGTGTGAGCAAATTGGCATTGCTGCCATTTTTTTATTTTTTTTTTATTATTATTTTATCATTTTATTATTATTTTATTTTATTTTTTTTTTTTTTTATTATTTTATTATTTTTTTATCATTTTATTATTTATTTTTTTTTTATTATTATTTTATTATTAACTTTTTATTATTTTATTTTTTTTTTGTTTGTTTGTTTTTTTATTACTATTTTTTTATTATTTTATTATTATTTTATTATTTTATCGTTATTTTATTATAATTTTTTTTTATTTTATTATTATTTTTTATCATTTTATTATTATTCTATTATTATTTTTTATCATTATTTTTTATTATTATTTTTTATTATTATTTTTTATTATTATTTTTTATTATTATTTTTTATTATTATTTCTTATAATTTTTTTATTATTTTTTTATTATTTTTATATTATTTTTTTATTATTTCTTATAATTTTTTTTTTCATTTTTTATTTTTTATTATTTTTATTACTTTTATTATCTTTTATTATTTTTTATTACTTTTTATTATCTTATTATTATTTTTTTATTATTTTATTATTATTTTTTATTATTTTTTTTTAATTTTTATTATATTTTGTTATTTTTTATTATTTTTTATTATTGTTTTTTTTTTTTTATTATATTTTGTTATTTTTTATTATTTTTTATTATTTTTTATTATTTTTTATTATTTTTTATTATTTTTTATTATTTTTTATTATTTTTTATTATTTTTTATTATTTTATATTTTGTTAGAAAAAAAAAAGAAAATTTAAATACTTTAAACAAATTTCAAATTAAAGAGAAACACTAAAAAATAAAAATGACAATTACAAGAATAATAGAAAAAGTAAAACATAAAAACACCATATTAACAATACACTAGAATATATAACTAAGTATGCTGGGTGCATAAATTTGATATAATAAATGATATAAAAATATCCAAAAACAGCAATTCAGTTGCAGTAATATGAACAACTTTCATTATGATAGTTCATTTTTTGCTTACCATCCATTAAAAGGAACAGCTGTAAAAATTAAACCACCACAGTGCAAAGCGATAGAACTAACCATAGGTAAAGCATACCATCGCAAGTTGAGTTCATCTAACTGTGGATAGCTACAAAACAAAAACTTAATTACTTTTATAATTCTCATTTTATTTATTTATTATTACATATATTATTGATTCAATCTCTTTTTTATTACGTCTCTTTTTGCTCATCATTAAAAATATTCAAAAACTTAAACCGACAAAAACTTATCTTTCCTCAAAAAAAAAACTTTTTCCAAAAATTTTCTTTCATGGAAAATGACAGCCATTAGAATTTTGTACTTTATAAATAGCAATACATTTGTTACATATTTAGCTATTTAACATGCAACAGTTTTACTTTAATGCCAACAACAGCGTTATTGAAAAAAGTATGTTACAAAATCATTTTTCAACATTTGTACAAAATTTGACTTAACTTTTCTGAAATGGACTCAATAAAAAATTTTTTCAAATAAAAAATAATAAAAGATAATAAAAAAATAATAAAAAATAATTAAAAAAATAATAATAAAAAATAATGATAAAAAATAAAATTTCTCAAATTTTTTTAAACCTATGAAGTTTTACTTTCTTCTTAAGTAATGATGAAATAACAGAGCTTCTTACGTTGGATGCTTTATGCTCACTTCTAAGATATCATCTTTTGGGATTTCAAACATCTCAGGACTTTCACCATTTGCTTGTATAATTACAAGAAGAACATCAAATTGGGTACCCTCTCCGACCCAACCCAAACTCTGAATTACTGTATTACTGAATTACTGTAATCTCAAAGTGTTTTGTTAAATTTTAGTGATTTTTAAAACTTTTGAGTAATGAAGGTCTTCTATTTTTTTAAAAATGAGTAAAGAAAAAAATGACATTTTGATCAAAGTTTTATTCAAACTATTTTTGTTCACAAAACAATTTTAAACAAAAATAATATGTCAATTAGTATTGATTAGACCTAATATTATTTTATTAATTCATGTTAACTATTGAATTACTGTAATCTCAAAGTGTTTTGTTAAATTTTAGTGATTTTTAAAACTTTTGAGTAATGAAGGTCTTCTATTTTTTTAAAAATGAGTAAAGAAAAAAATGACATTTTGATCAAAGTTTTATTCAAACTATTTTTGTTCACAAAACAATTTTAAACAAAAATAATATGTCAATTAGTATTGATTAGACCTAATATTATTTTATTAATTCATGTTAACTATTGAATTACTGTAATCTCAAAGTGTTTTGTTAAATTTTAGTGATTTTTAAAACTTTTGAGTAATGAAGGTCTTCTATTTTTTTAAAAATGAGTAAAGAAAAAAATGACATTTTGATCAAAGTTTTATTCAAACTATTTTTGTTCACAAAACAATTTTAAACAAAAATAATATGTCAATTAGTATTGATTAGACCTAATATTATTTTATTAATTCATGTTAACTATTGAATTACTGTAATCTCAAAGTGTTTTGTTAAATTTTAGTGATTTTTAAAACTTTTGAGTAATGAAGGTCTTCTATTTTTTTAAAAATGAGTAAAGAAAAAAATGACATTTTGATCAAAGTTTTATTCAAACTATTTTTGTTCACAAAACAATTTTAAACAAAAATAATATGTCAATTAGTATTGATTAGACCTAATATTATTTTATTAATTCATGTTAACTATTGAATTACTGTAATCTCAAAGTGTTTTGTTAAATTTTAGTGATTTTTAAAACTTTTGAGTAATGAAGGTCTTCTATTTTTTTAAAAATGAGTAAAGAAAAAAATGACATTTTGATCAAAGTTTTATTCAAACTATTTTTGTTCACAAAACAATTTTAAACAAAAATAATATGTCAATTAGTATTGATTAGACCTAATATTATTTTATTAATTCATGTTAACTATTGAATTACTGTAATCTCAAAGTGTTTTGTTAAATTTTAGTGATTTTTAAAACTTTTGAGTAATGAAGGTCTTCTATTTTTTTAAAAATGAGTAAAGAAAAAAATGACATTTTGATCAAAGTTTTATTCAAACTATTTTTGTTCACAAAACAATTTTAAACAAAAATAATATGTCAATTAGTATTGATTAGACCTAATATTATTTTATTAATTCATGTTAACTATTGAATTACTGTAATCTCAAAGTGTTTTGTTAAATTTTAGTGATTTTTAAAACTTTTGAGTAATGAAGGTCTTCTATTTTTTTAAAAATGAGTAAAGAAAAAAATGACATTTTGATCAAAGTTTTATTCAAACTATTTTTGTTCACAAAACAATTTTAAACAAAAATAATATGTCAATTAGTATTGATTAGACCTAATATTATTTTATTAATTCATGTTAACTATTGAATTACTGTAATCTCAAAGTGTTTTGTTAAATTTTAGTGATTTTTAAAACTTTTGAGTAATGAAGGTCTTCTATTTTTTTAAAAATGAGTAAAGAAAAAAATGACATTTTGATCAAAGTTTTATTCAAACTATTTTTGTTCACAAAACAATTTTAAACATAAAACATCTCAACTTTGAATTTTTTTTTTATCGAACAATAAGTCAACTCTTACTTGTGTGAGCTCTACATTTGATGGGTCACCGATGACTGACCCATCAGGTTGTAAATATCCTGCATATCTAATGAATTGTGAATTCCATATACAAAAATCTCCATGACCATTTTTTCTTGGAGGAAATATTGATATTGCAGATCAGGGAATAAAAAATATTTACAAAACTCTTTAATGTCATACAGCGTTTTTTAACTTTTTTACTTTTCAAGATTCATTGAAACAATAACATGTTGAAAAATTTTCTAACAAATTATTAGATTTATATTTAGCTTAATTTGAATGACTTGTATTTATTCAGACATAAAAAAATAAGATAAAAAATCTCAGAATAGTTTTGAGATTGTACGGAAGACATTTTTAAGAAGAGAAACTTTAATAACTGAAGCTTTTAACAAGTGCTTCCTCAAAAATGGAACTCCACAAAATGCAATCTTTAAATAAAAACATGTCTTAATAAAATTGGAAAAAATTTTATTACAAAAAAAAGATGTATTAATCAAAAGTAATTGTGGTTCATTAATGTAGAATTAAGGCCAGGCATACAAGTAACAAAACTTTAGTTATTCATAATAATATAAAAACTAGAATTACTTATTTTATCTTTCAAAGAGATAAAGAAGATTGAATGCAATTCATTTTAAATAGATTAATAATTTCATCATAGGTTAGTCCAGCAAAATAAACTCAATTCAATTTTTTTTTTTAAAAAAAAACATGCTTGTTTTTTTAATGTTTTATTGTAGTTCCATTTTTAAGGGGACATACTTAATGTGTCAAATTTATTACTGTGGATAATAGAAATGTATTTTAAAAAATCTTTCTGGTCTTTTAGAATCCATTTTATAAAAAATGAACAGAAAATAGTACTAAGTATTATTGTTGTTTTCTCGCAGCGAACACAACGTTTCAGCTCTACATTTTCTCTTCTCCTTAAAATTCCCTTTACAAAAAGTTTTCCTTCAATTTATACTATACAAAGAACCTCAAATATGCTCATAAAATAAACCGCTTAAACTATATTTACAACATATCAAATAAACTACGTCAATCAAATCCGCCGTAAATAGTTTCTTCACGCAATTCAATTACACTCCTCCTTGATCCTTCGGGATCACATTTAATTCAAAGCAACTCTTGCTTTGCGGAACATCACAACAATTGTTTCTTTTGCGGATCCAAATCTCAAATACCGCTTCTGGCAATCCAACTACAACGCCAGTCGCACCCTCTCGTCAGGCTACTCTGCCAAACACGAGAAACGTTTTAGATCAGCAAAAGAGACATCCATTTGTTCCTCATCTCTCATCTTCTGCTTCGTACACAACTCATGCCACGTAGGCATCCAAAGGAAAAACTCGATAAATAGACATCTTCAATTCTCTTCACATCCTTCTTATCTGCTACTCACAAACAATCGAAGACTAAGTATTACTTCGCAACAAAACTGGAAAGAGCACTGTCAACTCAACGCGTTGCTTCTCTGCAACAACTTTTGTTCACTGCGACTAAATTGCGGGATCGGATATACCATCGTATTTTTCAAAGATGTTCTAATTATTCGAAGATGGCTCCATCATGTGCCCGGTTAGCTTGTTGTTTTCTCGCAGCGAACACAACGTTTCAGCTCTACATTTTCTCTTCTCCTTAAAATTCCCTTTACAAAAAGTTTTCCTTCAATTTATACTATACAAAGAACCTCAAATATGCTCATAAAATAAACCGCTTAAACTATATTTACAACATATCAAATAAACTACGTCAATCAAATCCGCCGTAAATAGTTTCTTCACGCAATTCAATTACAATTATTTAACACATAAAAATAAAACAAGATAAAGATAAAGAATTTTTAAAAGAATTAAGTTTAAATTAAATTTTAAAATTATTATATTTATCAATTTTACACATAAAAGTGATGCTTAAAAAAAGACAAAGAACTTTTTAAAGTAAACAATTTTAACTGATATTTAAAAAATATTTCTAGCTTACTTCTATTTCTTTTGTGGAATCATTATTTTTAATTAATGTTTAATCATAATTAATTACTACTAATAAAAAGTTACCTTATTTTTCCTTTATTAGTTGCAAATCGAATGTGTTGCAGACAACATTCAAAAACCTGATATGCATTAGTTACATGAGGACAATCAAACACCTGAGAAAAGAGTTTTTTTTATAAAAGTTTTTACAAAATTTTATTATTTTCCCTGCAACTTGTTAGACATACTAAAATTTATATTTCAAAATAACAATTACTAAGCATTAGACTTTCTTTTCCAAATTTCTTTAATCTGGACTGTATAATGTAAAGCTGATCAACTGTGGTTATAAAAGGTTGAGTTACAAATAGTCTAAAGCATTTTGAGCAGCCATTTTGAGCATCAAAAGGTGGTGAAATCAGTTGTTGTTTTCAATCACTTTTTATCCTTTTTTAGGGACAACTTAACATGGCAAATCAGGCGGTGATATTGTGTTGGTGACATTCAAGCTATTTCCAAGTTTACTGTAGACAAGAGAAACCATTAAGAAATAAATGATAAAATCATCAAAATACAATCAAAGGATTGAACTACTTCATGCACAAGAATTGATAAATGCGGTTAAAAATAAGTGACAGTTTGTTGTAAGTGCAAAACTTTTCATGAACACGAGGCTTGAAAAAATTCTTTTTTTCTCAAAAAAAATTTTGAGTTCACCCCCTTTTGGATTTAATCACTCTATATATTAAGTGCTACAACATTAAATTTTTTTTTGTTCGTTTTGTTTGTTTCTTTTACTTTTTTCTAAATCTTGATCAAAGAAATTCTGATTTCATAACAATCATTTACATTTTTCAACCCGTAAGCTTTATTTTAACCATAAGCTTTATTTCCTTTAAATGCAGTAATCATTTTCATTATTATTTGATTTCAAATACATTATATTTTTAACATTACCTATTATTGGATATGTGGTATTATGAAATCTAGTAAAAGAAATCCCTACTCAATTATAAATTACATTTTGTGCTAGACACAATATGTAGTTAAACAGAAGCTTATCACTTGATAGATTTCTTGTTTCCATATATCTATTAATGTTTGCATACTGTTCATTTTGTCGTTTTCAATTCAAACTGATTTCTTTCTACATAATTACTAATAACTTTTCTTTCTACATAATACCATTGATTTCTTTATAAAACTGATTTCTTTCTACATAATACCACTACTGCTGTTTTACATAGTTACATTGTTTTTTTAATGAAATTTTGCCTCTGAGAGCTTTCTGAGAGTTAATTTTGTGTATAATCACACCTAAGAGAGTTTCCTTTGGTAGTAAAAAGGTATATAAGTCAATATAAAAAGATGTAACCAATACATAAAAGTAAATATATCTTTCTTTCATGTAAATTATAACATCATAGGTTATTCAGTTGTTAAAATACCAAGGCAAAAAACTAATTGCAATATTGTTCAGAGGTATGCAATACAATAATAGAAATTAAAAATATATATACATGTTACATGCATTTATCTAAAAAATATATACAATGTGCATATGCATACAATGTGCATATGCATACAATGTGCATATGCATATGTTGTTAGGCAATTGTTACAGATTAAGATCATATTGCATTCCTGTTTTATCAAAGCAAAAACTTATTAAGTTTAGAAAAAAAACTTTTCTTATTGGAATTCTACTTGTTATAGATGGTCATAAAAATGGAAATTTCAAGAAATTCTAAAAGCCTGTTTCTCAACAGGTGCTAACTCTCAGATTATAACAAGCATTTTTTGTATCATGCACAGCAAGACTTTTTGAGGTATGGTTCAATAAAAACTAAACACTTTATTTTCTTACTAAACATTCTCAAACCTGAATTTTTTTCCACTGAATTCTTCCAATGCAACGTGAAGCATTTCTCCATGCTAAGCGAGCACCAAAAGTAAGTTCTTTTTCAGTCAGCTCATATGTTCCATTTTCATCAATTTCTTTTACAACATTTGCAATTCTTTTTGCATATTGAGCTGTATTTAAGCTTTAAAATAAATTGATACAAATATTACTAAAATATAATGCATAAAGTTTATCATAGGGAAAATATTGTACAGAAGTATGTGTGAAACAAAGCTTGTATAATGTAGTACCTAAACAGCAAAATTGAATTTTATTACCTATCTTGATAATACTCCTTTAGAAATTTAAGTGCATCAACTTTAAGATTTGATAAGGAACTTATTTCTTCAATATTTTGATGCTCAGGCTCTATTAATGAGCCAACACATCGACTTCTATTGCAATATGATTGCTAAAAAAAAAATCTATTTTACTCATGGAATGGTACCGTGGTGAATGCACAGTGAAAAACTTCATTTGCTAACAAATATAGGCTATTCTTTACATCAGCTAATGTGAATGATTTATACTTTTTTAAGAACTAGTATGCTGTTTCAACATTCCATAGGTTATGCTGAAGTAGCATACTAGTTTGTTTTATTTTACACTTTCCCTGATAAACTTCGATATTTAACATTATAACTCCATCACATAGCATGTTCTATTACATTGCAATTTCGTTAACAAAGAAAAGTATAAAGTATTTGAGTTTGTGAATTCACATTACTTTTAAAACAAACTATTAGTTTTAAACATTGTTTATTTGGAACTAGTTCCCCAATAAAACTCCTGTGTAAGATGTATTGGCAATTTTTAAGTGCTATCATAACCTGATTGGAAATTTTCGCACTGTTGTTTTAATCTTTTCGAATGTTCGAAAAACCAAGTGTACCGATTTAACGGGAAAGCATAGTCATAAAATACATAGTCTGGCCAGTTGAAGAGCGCTTTTGTTTATCTTATTGTTAGCGTTTTTTTAGAACCCAGTCTACTAACTAGTGCACACTGTTTGTAAACAGACTCGTTTAAGAATAATATTTACAAAAAGGTTGTTGATTTATCCTTGGTTTTTGCAAATGCCTGGTGCTAATTGTTCCATTTTCGGTTGTGGTACTTCTCGAAGAAATAAAGGTGTTTCACTTTTTAAGATACCATCCACCGATGATGATTTCAACAAAGAATGGAGAAAAAAACTTATACACATTATAACTAAAGATAGAGTAATTGACGAAAGCCTAAAGACCCAAATAAAAAAAAAAATATTGTTTATTTGCGAAAAGCATTACGAGGCTAACATGTTAATTGTCAATCCAAATAAAACTACTCTCAAGCCTGGTTCACTACCTACATTAAATCTTCCAGTTAAAAGCTTTTGATTGCAATGCCCTTCTTCATGTTTGCTTATTCCCAAAGCACGAGGATCAGCTTCTTCTATATCCCTAAAGAGATCAGCTTTTCCTTCTATATCAGATAAAGCAGTTAATAGTAAGTCATATAAGTCTTTTAAGGAATTGGTTAAACGTATTAGCTTTCAAAAACTTGACTGGGATATAAATGCTAGTGAAACTTTTTTAAAATTGAGTAAGATGGATGATGTTCACATTGTCCCGAAGTACGAAATTTACATAGATGATAGTCTCTCATTTACTATTCGTATATTTTTATGGCTTCTACCAGATAATCATGAAATATACTTGCATTTAAAAAGATCAATGTTTAATACAACTATTTCTAACCTTATTTCAATTTTGTTATCATATATGATATGCCCTGGTATTAAAAATAAATCAGCTAGTTCTTATGGATATCTTCTTCATGTTATACCTAAAAAGTTTGAATTGTTTAATAGTTATTCTTTACCTTTAAATCAAACAGAATATATCCGATCTCTTTCATGTGAAGTTATTATTACTAAGGATGAAATTTGTAAAGCATGCCAATGTCTTCAGTCTCAAGAAAAAATATCTTTTAAAAAAAATAGTGATAAATTACTTATTCCAGCTAAACTTAGAGCTCCAATTTCTAAAACTGCACCAGAACGTGTAAAATTAACCCTACAAAATTATCGTTTAGAAAATAAATTGCTAAAAGAGAACATAAAAGAAATGCAAAAGGAATTAAGTAAATCCTCTCATCTTGTCAGTGATGACCTACACAAAGACTTGGTTTCAATCATATCAAAAACTTATAGGACAGTCACTCCATTTATGAAGCTATTTTGGGATGAGCAGCAAAAATACTTAAATACTTCAAAACAGGGAATTCGTTATCACCCAATGATTATTCGCTATTGTTTAGGTCTTGTTGCTAAGTCTCCTGCAGCTTATGAGGAAATTCGTTTTAATGAAAAAACAGATTCTGGATTTGTAATTTTACCAAGTCAAAGGCGTTTAAGAGACTACAAAAACTATATCCGACCACAAAGAGGATTTAACCATGAAATTGTCAATGAATTAAGTTTAAAGGTAAAGGATTTTTCTGAGCAAGAACGGTTTATCACTCTTTTATTTGATGAAATGAAAATTCAGGAAAATTTGGTTTGGGATAAGTATTCTGGTGATCTTATTGGATTTGTTGATCTTGGTGACACTAATATTAACTATGCAACTCTTAACAAAGTTGATGAGATTGCAACACATATCCTTGTTTTTCTTGTGAGAGGTATTGTAAACCCTTTTAAATATAGTTTTGCAAACTTTGCTACTACAAACCTCCAAGCTATTCAATTATTCCCCTTATTTTGGAAGGCTATTAGTATTTTAGAGCTCTCATGCAATCTTAAAGTAATTGCTACAACAAGTGATGGTGCGTCATGCAATCGCAAATTTTTTAGCATGCATTTTCATATGACAGAACAACAAGATATTAACACAAAAGTTAAATTTACCTATCGCATCAAAAATAAATTTGCTGATGATGATCGTTATATATATTTTGTAGCTGATCCTCCACATTTGATAAAGACTGCTCGAAATTGCCTTTTTCATTCTGCATCAGGTAAAGGTAGATATATGTGGAATACTGATAATCACATTTTGTGGAACCACATATCTGAGTTATTTTATGAAGATCTAAACTGTGGCCTTCACACTTGCCCAAATCTCTCCTTAGAACACATTAGGTTAAGCCCATTTTCCAAAATGAATGTAAGATTAGCAGCTCAAGTACTTAGTTCATCTGTTAGCACTGCTTTAAAGGCATTTGGTCCTCCTGAAGCCTCTAGAACTGCTGAATATTGTCAGATGTTAAATGATTTTTTTGATTGTGTAAATGTGAAAAATATTATAGATTGCACTAGAAATCAAAATCGATTTTCCAAGCCATTTTATTTGATGAATGATGAAAGGCTAATATGGTTGACTGAAGTCTTTTTAAAATATTTTGAAGATTGGAAATTGTCTATAGATCAAAGACCTGGAAATTTCACCAAGGCTGATCGGGGGAATATGTTTTTATCTTGGCAAACATATGAAGGGATCAATATTACTGTTCACTCAGTTATTGATTTAATTAAATACCTTTTAAATATGGGTGTCCAATATGTTTTAACTGAACGGCTTTGTCAAGATTCATTAGAAAATTATTTTGGCCAACAACGAGCAATTGGAAGAAGAAAGGATAATCCATCTTTACATGATATTGGCTATAATGATAATACCATAAGAAACCAATGTACTTTCAAACCAATTATAGGAACTAATAGTCTTTATAATAATCCTGAACCAAAGACCTTTACCAAAGAGAAATTACCACGCCGAATTTGGAATAAAAAATGAACTCATTAAAAGAAGGAAAGTAAAAACGGCTATTTTCATAGCCACAAACCTTATAAAAGCATTATTTGTATAAAAGAATTGTGTGTCTGTCTATTTATATATATATATATATATATATATATATATATATATATATATATATATATATATATATATATATATATATATTACACATCTGTCCTTAGTATTTGGAGGCTGAAAAATGACCTCTTAAGTTGAAGTGCTACAAAGAAAGAAGAGGCTGAAATAAAATTCTTAACATTATTTATTTCAAAATAATTTTAATAAAATAGTAAAAACAAATATTAAACTAGTTTTAATTATATAACATTTGGTACTTAAAATAAAAACTTACTTAATTTCATTTGGTTTTCACTTTATTAATCATTGGATCTCTCCATCATGCTGCAATATAGTTCCTATGCAAGAATATGTTTTTAAAGACATTTGTGGCTATGAAAATAACCTTTTCTAATGTCAGTAGAGTTCAAAGTTCCTTTCTTGATTTCTTTTCTTAATGAATTTGTTCTTTTGTTCTTAGACTTGATTTTATGCAAGTTTACAAGGTCCTTTGAATAGGAAAATGAGCGAACACGAATATAAAGAGTTAAAAGATGGTCTAGAAGATTGAGAGACATTTCTTTAGATACTTTGGTAGAAGAAACATTGCAAATTTTTGAGAAGTGAGATAAAACCCCAACATCTTGAAGTAACTCTGCAGTCATCTTGCTGCAGTCAATATTTTTACTTAAAATTTTTGTTGATTTTCTGAATGCTATTTCTGCTATTTTAAATAGTGACAAAGCATCAGAAGATATAGACCAAAGACCACCTCTATTTTTTAAACTAGTAAATTTTTTACTAGTATCATGATTATACTCATCAAAAGAATTAGAATCATTTTCTACAATTTTTCCAGCCAACAGAATTGAGAGTGTTTCTTGACAAAATCTGGTTTGCCAACTTTTTGAATAACGTATCCTTCGATAAAAAGTACTAAATACATACCCACCCAAATATTCAATTAAATTTTTTTCTTTATCTGTAAACTTAATTTCATCATCAATAACTAAAACTGAGGTGGCATTTTTAGACTTAATCAAGTGAGCCAAAACGTGATTTGCAAGGTCATATCCTACAAGAGTTGAGGTTTTATCTGTGAGATTTTTCAAAAAACCTTTCTGACCAGCAACTTTGTAAAATTGTGGATAAAAAACTTCCGCATCACCATTAAAATTGTCAATGACTTCCTTTATTAAATCAAATGAATGCTTTGCATCATCTTCAGAGAAACTGTACCTTGAAAGCTCATCTCTGATATATGGAGGGTAGCAAAGATCGTTTTGCACGAATTTAATACTTTTTTTAATGAAAGTTATGAACTCGTCTGCAGTACACGCACGGTTAATATCAGTTGTTGCATTTGTTTGCAGTGTTGAAGAGTCAATCTTGGAGTGATGTGTTGTTATGTGGCGTTTGAGTCCTTTATCTGATTTGCATTTTTTCACACACTGCTGGCAGTTAAAGTTGTTTGAAACGCTTCCATTCTCAATTTCTGTAAGAAAAGCATCGACATCATTAAGAAACTCACTTTTTTCAAAAAAAACGTCTGATTCTAGATCAAATATAAGAGAATCAATGGACTGTTCCTCTCCAAAGTTTGCCATTTTTTAGATTTTTGTGCACTAGTTAGTAGACTGGGCACGATAAATTTACTGTTTTCAACATAAATTCAAAATTTTAACTTCTATTGTTTGAAAACAATAGAATCTTGCGAAAACGGCTTAACTGGCCAGACTATCTGTTATTATGACTATGTTATTGACTATCTGTTATTATGACTATCTGTTATTATGACTATGGGGAAAGTCAGGAGATCTTCGCATCCAAAAATATGTAAACAGATTGCTTTAACTTTTTAAGATAGCATTGCGGAACTCGATCTCTTTAAGGATGAAATCGTTATTTTAGAGTTTAAAAACTACCAATAATGTTATAATAAATGTTTCCAAGTAGAATGTTAACATCAACAGGTTATCAAAAAGGTGAAAGGAATTTATATAGACTACCTAAAACTAACTAACAAACATCGCAGATCTATTACATGTGCGTATTGTTTGGATTTGTCTTCTCAAACAAAGAGTAAAATCCAGAAAATAATACCGAACAAAAACTTGTTCTACAAGTATTTTAATTACGGACACTTGTGCCCAGGGTGCGGTTCTAGAGCATATGGAGAATGGAATTAAGTATACATTTGAACAACAGAGCAGTGCTTTACAGTACCAATTGAACATTTAAGGGAAGTCTTTTTTTTTTTTAATATTTTCCCAATAACCTTTTAACAAAACATCCAATTATCGTCAAGTTACAGCATTGTGTCTACTAATTTGGCGAGTGCATAGTGGATCTTTTTACCATTCTTTTTATCGTTTTAAGTCATTTATTCGGATTTGTTGGTCATCGATTAGTTAATTACATGTAAAATTGATCCCATAGGTTCTCCATTCGGTTGAGATCCGGACTTTGGGATGGTCAAACGAGATTTTTCTTGTGATCAAAAAATGTTTTGATGAAACCTACTGTTTTGGATCTGAAAAGTGCATCCTCGTTTCATCTTGTCTTTTTCATGTTTTAGCATTACCTTCTCAAAATATCCTCGCTCCATATTTATCCATAATTCCAAAAACAATGAATAATCCCATTGCATCTCGACTAAAGCATTCCCGCACCATTACATAAACACCATCAGGCTTAACAGTTGATTAAATCTTTCACTTGGCAGATAATCTTGTATTTATAATGCAGAACTATTTCGCTCTTGAAAATTACATTAAAAAATGGCACATCGAACAAGAAAATGAAAGTGATATAGAACATGAATCAGACTTATGTTTGCCAATATTAAAAGAAGAAAAGCCTAAAATACCAACGAAAATACGGTGAAGGTAAAAGCAACGAATGGACGATAGCCAAAGTATTGTAGATTATTAAAAAACAATAACTAAATCTCTAAAAAGCAATTGTACTTGTATTTTGTTAATAAAAAATTAAATAAGTCACATTTTAATTTTTTGTTTTTTTGTTTTATTGAGAGTCTCGATTCGAGACCATGTGATACTATACGATTCTTTTTATTATCGGTATCGTTTGGTATCGAAGCGATACTGATAGTATCGACATTGGAACATAAGTGATACCACACAATACGAGACCTTCCTTCTCGGTATCGAGTGGTATCGAACCGATACTGTTAGTATCGACATAGTATATAAGCGATACCACGCGATACGATACCGATTATCTAGTGTCTAATAAACAGCTGCTCCTGTAAAATTTGTGCCGTTATGAATCTAGATATCACCAAGTTGATAACGAAAAGATTTCAAAGCACCAATTATTTTCCCATTATTGTGCCGTTTTTATGGACAGGGCGAATGAGTAAACTACAGTCGTACAGCAGCAGGGTCATTTCCAACATCAATTTGACAAAGCAGGGTTGTTTCCAATTGCTTGATTGCCCCGTGCCTATTTATTGATATTTAACAATTTGCATAACTTTAAAATATTAGCTTATGCATAATTATTGTAATTTGAGTGCGGACTTTGATGGCATTCTGACTTTCTTTTGCTTACCCGTAAATTCACCATTTTTTTTTTTTTTTGTTTTGTTTTGTTTTTTTGTTTTTAAAAAATACTTCAAAGTTAACGTGACCGAAGTTTCGTAAAAATAAACCTGATTTATTCTGGTGTGACACAGATAATAAGTTAACTGAACACCTTTCTAAAAGCGGGTGTTATTAAAACTCGGTTTTGTTAGTGTGAATGGGGTACTTGATTTTTAGTTCTAACTAAAAGTTACATTTTATCAAATGATAAAAATCTAATAAAAATTTTTCATTTTGTAAATAACAATTTTCTGGTTTTTCAAATGCAAACTGATTTTCATTTTTTCGGCGTTAAATTATTTTTTCGTGAAAAAAATTGCTGAAATTAGTTGAGTGAAAGGGGCACACGCCCCCTCACTTCGTCCGTCCCGCACGATTTTGTAATAAAAATGGCGCATCCTAATATAGGTTTCACTATTTTTTTTATACTCCTTAATTATTTCGATAAAACTTTTTTTGGTCCGTGGTTTTTTTTATCTTTTATTTTGTTGAACTCTTTTTTTTAGAAAATTTTCTTAACAAGAAAAACAGTCAATAAAATTCCCTAAAAATAAATTTTCATCTCAACTTCAATATTTATTTTATTAGTATTATTTTATTAAATATTGTCAATATTTAATAAAAACGTTATGATTAATTAGTTCCTCATAGAATAACGGGCCTCAATTCCGTCTTTTATCAAGCGATAAGATTCATTCTGCAGCCTACTTAACTCCTTAAATAAGAAGTTTAGCAACGTGCTTTTAATCAGATACTGAAAGTCTGCTTTTTTCAAAAGCTAATAATGAACTTCGCTTTTGAAAAGGCTTTTTTGATAAATGGCCTCTTCCTTAGAAAAAAAAAAATTAATGAAAATTAAGGGTTTGTTTTCGGAAGTATGAAAAAATATATATATATATGTTTTATATAAAAATATTTATATCAAAAAAGTTCATTAAAATAAAATATTTAGGGGTGGCCCTCGAACTCTGAAGCTTCAAAAAATTTTAGTACAACATACAATAGAAGATAATACGAGTTTCCATGATAGTTGACTATTTTTGTTATTTATTTTGTTAAGCTTTTTAATGAGTATCTAACTGTATATGTTCAAGTTAGGAAATAAACACGTCTGACAATTTTTATTTTTATTATACAGTCTGAAAAACGAAACGCCCATACTCAGTGAAAATCATATTTAAATCAAATTAATTATTATATTCGCTCGGTTTATTCCAAATGAACCGAAATCGAGGAGGGTACGAGAAAAGCATTAGTAAAATAATAAACGCAAATCAGGTGCAAAAAATCCTGCCAGTTAAAATACCGTTCACGTTGTTAAAAAATACCGTTTCTGTTGTTACAAAGTTTAAGAATACACATTTCCTAAAAGTATTATCATTAGCCTGCTTTTTCAAAGAACTGGGGTTGGTTTTTCGGTTTTTATCAAATACTCAACAAATAAACAACAAACTTATGTATCAATCATTTGAAATAGATTTATGTGTTTAGACATACAAAGTGTAAGGTTGCAGAAGAAAGATTGCGATACCTCGTATACATCATGTTATTTTGTTTCAACCCTTTGAAACAAAATAACATGATGTATACGAGGTATCGCAATCTTTGCGCGCAGAAGCTTATTTTTAAAACAAGCTTTAAATAAAAAAATTTTTGTATGAAAATAAACTGGTCATTGTAAAAAACTTTGCTGTTTTAAACGCGTAAAGAGTTCTATCTTAATCAACTTCAGAGAACTCGATTTATCTTTAAAGACACAGTAGCGCACAAAAAATGCAAACAGATAAATTTTTCGAGTTTTTTTTATAATAACTTTTTGACTTTTCAGTAAAAATAAATGAAATTATTAACGTTTGTTCCTATAATGTGATTACATACTATAAATTACTCAAAAAAATGGTAACTTGTAACGGAAGGGAGAAGTTCAAATTTTATTGAAAACATAATCGTGCAAAAGTTTATAAACAAATAAAAAAAAATTCAAAAAATAGGTACTAATTCTAATTCCTTCACAATATTTCATTACAGCACATTGGTGTTTTGTTGGATGGCCTATAGACTGTAACATTGCTTAACAACAACATCGCAGTCGGCAAACAGCGTTGAAATAACGTTGAATTAATGTTAAAACCTTACGTTGAATTTACGTTTATGCAATGTTTAGAATGAAAGTTTTTTTCAACGTTGATTTATCACCGTTAAATCAACGTTCGGTTCAAACGTTAAATCAACGATCAATCGACGCAAAATACGTTATAAGAACGTTGAATTTACGTTGAAACGGTTAAAATGATATTTTTTTTAACCTTGATTTATCAACGTTAAACCAACGTTAGATCCAAACGTTAAATCAATCTTCAATTGACTCAATTAATTGTGTCTATTGGACTATCA
The DNA here is from genome assembly GCF_058129835.1 of Hydra viridissima. NCBI lineage: Eukaryota > Metazoa > Cnidaria > Hydrozoa > Anthoathecata > Hydridae > Hydra > Hydra viridissima. Next base: position 1,286,588 of record NW_028324305.1, read on the forward strand.
ATGTATATTAAGCGTATAAAATATACTCAGTCTACAGTTAGACAATTTTTAGCTAAGTTTAGTAAGACATATCAGTAAAGAAAAAGATAACATTTGTTTATGATATATATATTTAAATATTACATATATTTACATATATTTGAATAAATTTTACACAAGTTTCTTTTCTTTACTGTCACTTTTTCGAAATGGAGCGTATTTTAGAAAGTCAGACAATATTCAATTAATCAAAGTTTCTGTCGCTCCATCGTATTTAATAATGAAGCTGTAAAAAAATAAAAAAATAAAGTAAAAATCAAAAAAGGCAGATTTGAATAATATAATGAATTGTATGTATGCATATGTATATACATTTACCTCTAGATTTATTTGATGAACTACTGGAGGTCAGGTGCATTGACACTTCATCAAAATCTGTGATAACTGAACCTGTAAATACAGTTAGTGTTTTATAGTATAAATTATGATAACTCAGGTATTTTTATTTTCAGGTATAAAAACTGAAATTTATATAATTCCGGCATATAAACCAACGCCTACTTGGAAAATAACCAGGAAATTCTCTTTGTTTATATTTTCTTTTTCGAGGAAAATCAACATCTTCATTGTCACTTTTTTCTTCTGTGGTTGTGAACTCAAAATTTTCACAATCCTGTTTGCTTTCTGTGGAAATGAAAAAGTTATAATAGCTCTTCTTCTTAGCTCATTAATTCGAAAATAATAACTTTAAGAAAGAGATGTAACACCTGAAGAGAATTCAACTTTTATTAATGGAAACTTTTCCGATTCCGTGTCATTCTAAAAGATTATTAACCGATTTAGTGTCATACTAAAAGATTATTTCAGTTACTTTTGGCCTTTACTTATTTTACTTTAAACACCAACTCAACGCATTAATACTTTATAACTGAGTTTTTTTGTCAACGTTGAAATAACGTTTAAAAAACGTTTACTAAACAACGTTTAAATAGTAACGTTATTTTAACGTTACGATTTGGTCAATCAACGTTAAAACAACGCTTCAACCAAATATCAACGTTGAAACAACTTAAAGATGCAGGCTGGGATGGTACAGAGCCAATTAAGTTGATAAGAACATCTATGGGGAAATTTGCCCAACAATCCAAATGCACCTGGAATAAATGATTTTTATTGGTCGGTTTTTCGCCTTTCAATCGACGATCGAAATGTTCCCAAAGATGTTCTGTTGGATTTAAATCTGGGTTTTGAGAAGGTCAGTCTGAAAGAAGAATTTTTTTCATATTGAAAAAATTTTTCATAGAATTTGCACGGTGCTTTAGATTGTTGTCTTGTTGGAAAATCCAACCACGAGGCATTTTGTCTTTTCCATGTGGTAGCTAATATTTTTGATTTAATCTAAATATAATTGAATCATTGATTTGAATATATTTAGATATAATTAATGCATCAATTTACTTTCAGTCTTGATTCAATTGATCCACTTCATCGCATCGATTATATCTAAATATAATTGATGAGATGAAGTGGACCATTAGAATCACGACTGAAAGATCCCAGACCATTATTTGCTCCCACCAGGCTTGACTGTTGGCATTTGACACTTAGGAGCAAGTTTTTCATCTTTCAGACGTCTCATATACTTGATATCATTGCTACCAAACATACAAAACTTTGATTCGTTACTGAATAAGACTTTTGACCATTCTTTGGACGTCCAACACATATGATCTTTTGCGAATTTCAATTGTGCTGAACGATTATTTAATAATATTAATGGTTTCTTGGCAGGACGATGACTAAACAAATTATGCTAACGCAGGCGACATTTTGTAATATCTACGCTACTCTTAACAACATTTATTGCCCAAAATTAAAGTAATTAATTTAATTAAATTTATTAATTTAATTCGATAGCACTTTTGAGGGGATCTTGTCTTGATTTTCCGTTTTGATATTCTGTAGTTATCTTCAGCCTGCCTGAACGATGCTTTCTATATCTTTTAACTAGCATGCTAATTATTGATTTAGCCAACAGCTCAGAAATTTGTTTATAAGGAACCTTCTCTACAGCACGTATTAAATTTTTATTTTCCCATTACTTTGATTTTCCCATTATTTTTAAATTCAAGTTAAATTAAGTATTATATCCAATAAGTTAATTTTAACATAAATACATTTTTCTTAATGAAATTTTAATTTTCTTAATGGGGCATGGAATTGTTTATAAACTTTTGCACGGTTATGTTTTCAATGAAATTTGAATTTCTTCCTTCCATTACAAGTTATCTTTTTTTTTTTAATAAATCATACTATATAGTCACATTATAGGAATAATTATTAAAAATTTCATTCATTTTTTGTCAAAAGTCAAGAACTTATGGCGAAAAACTTGAAAAACTTAGCTGTTTATAAACTTTTGCACGCTACTGTAGATTTAGAAGTTGGTTATTATTTGTTAAAAAACAAAAAACTAAACCCCGATGCCGATGAATTGCTTTTTACAAAAATGGATACTTAATTCATTACTACCCTCAGATCTTTTATAAGATTAAACTTTTTTTAACAATCATTTGCCTTTGATTCTATCATTTGTCTCTGATTCCTACTGATTTTATCGTTCGCCAGTTTTGTACGCGTGTTTTTACGCGTGTTTTTACGCGTTAGTGTTTTGAAGAATAAGTAGAAGAGTACAAAGAAAATCAATAAAATAAAAAAAAAGTTAGTCAAATAAGAAAGAAGAATTAGTTATCGAGATGACAAAAAAAAAAAAAAAACCCTCATTATCCCGTCAAATTTTCTTTTCCGTGCATAAATTGAAATTTTAAACTTGAGTATTTGAAGGAATGAAAAGTTTAGATGAGTATTTTGGGGAAGAAATTGGAGAGTAGAGAAGAAATTTTGGGGAATAAGAAATAATCGAGTCAATTACAAAAATTAGGTTTTGCTTTTATAGATGATTGAAAGATTTTTCAGAAAATTATATCAAGAAATCTTGTGATTCAACAAAAAAGGAAAATAAAAAAGTAAAAAAAAAAACAACTTTTAATTGGCTCAAAGTTCATTTAGGAAGGATTTTGATAACTTACATAGTTTGAAATATAAAATGAGATACATAGTTTGAAATGAATGAATAAAGTGAATGAGTGAATGTCAATCGAGTCTTAACTTCAAATTAAATCATCAATTTTTCTTCAAGTTTAACAATTAATATATAATTTATTAAATGCAATACTAGTTTAAAACATATAAATATATATGATAAATTTGAATTGAAATATAAAATATAAAATTTGAACCTCATTGAGATAAAAGAAATAATCAAAGGCTTTTCTGTTTACACTCGCGTCCAAGCGATACATAAAATGCAGATGATTTTTATGTAAACCCTTGAGTGATAAGAGCAGTACCTACTAACGGACCTTCAGTCTTCGTCGACCATAGCACAGCTCCAGTCTTTGAGTCTAATGCATTTAACTTGCCATCTAAGCTACCAATAAAAATAATCCCCTTGCTTGAAAGGCGCGGAGAACTAAAGTAGATTTGTGAACCAATATCCGTTTTCCATTTAATTTCACCTAAATCTGGCTCAATAGCATAAACTGTTCCGTTTCCTCCACCCACATAAAGAATCTTGTCTAGACCAAGATACGGACTGGAAGTGCATCCCATGTCAGCTATTTATGGAAATTACAAGAAAATAAGAATATCAGTAATTATTTAATTTGAATTACTCAATTGTTTCCAAAAAAAAACTTTTTTCCCCCAAAAAAAAAATCATTTCAACTTTTTTTTACTTTAACTTTATACAAAAAATTTGTTAAAAAAAAAGCTTAAAAAAAAAAAAAAAACTATTAAAAAAAGAAGTCCAGAACCAAAATACGTACAGGATCCAACATTTAGTTTCCATTGGACTTTAGTTAGTTCCAGGATTAAAGCAAACAAGATCCCTTTCTTGCTTAACACAAACAGTTTTCCTTGGGCATCTGCCTGAGGTGTTGCTTCAATACTATCGGTTTTTGTACTTTTCTTTACAAAGGTTAAGTTGCCGGTGGCTGTATTAAAAGAATAAATATAACTACTTGTGTCACAAAATGTTACCACCAAACCATTGCGACTTATGCATGGAGAAGCTTTAATAGCGGAAAAAGCCATGTATTTCCAAATAATAACTCCAGTTTCTTTATCAAGTGCAAAAATGTTTGATCTGTAAGAAGACATTGTTGCAATGAATATCATTTTTTTGAATAAACGAGGCGAGCTCCATATTTCAGACTTCAGATTTTTTTTCCACTTCAGAGATCCGTTGGAATGTAATACATAGAAGAAATGATCCATTGAACCGAAGTAAATATAGTTAAACTCGTCAACATAAGGCGAAGATATAATTGATGCATTTGTCTTGAATGTCCAAATCAAAACTCCGGTCGTTACATTCATGGCTCTCATATACCCGTCATCCGCACCACAGTAAACAATCAAACCAGTGTTGTGGAAATTGCAAGTTGAACTTTTAAAACGTATATTTTACATTTATTACATAATGTTAAAGTGATGCTAAACAATGCAGCATAATAAGCAATTGATACAAAATAAAATGAATTGTTTAAAACTTATTTTGAAAGTAATTTAGACTCACTTACCCAGTATCATTAGCAGTTTCCACTTTCCATTTTACATTACCAGTTTGCGCATCGATGGCGTAAATCCAGCGATCGTCTGAGCCGACGAATAAGGTTGGTTTGCCAATCTCTACCTTCTCATAAAGCACTGTATTATTTATGCAAGGAACTTCATCTTTGGGTTCTTCCACTTTAACTGGAAAACAAAAGGCTTTGTATAAGTAACTTTCGGCCTAATAACATCTTAACACAATAATAAACAAATAGGCTTTACCTTTCTTAGGGTAATTCACCACTTTAGGTAAAGAAATGCGGTCAAAGTTAATCATTTCGATGTTCTGCATGGAGCAATTTATTTCCTTAGGTGCATTAAAAAGCATAAATTTAAAGGCTTCTTCTTGCGCTACCATATCGCGGTAAGAGTAACTCGGTTCATTCTTTAAAGTAAAGAAGCTCAAAACAAAATTTTGCTCAAACTTAAAAACTTTAGAAAAGCAAAACCATTCGGTGTTTTACAAAATCATTCGGTGTTTTACAATATTTTTTGATTCGTCTTTAATAAAAAAGAAAAGGACGCTCACTATGTCCGAAAGTCGGTTTTGTGAAAAAATAGAAAACCATAAGCTAACACCAATGTTAGGCGATCCAAATGAGCGAACTTGATGAAACCAACCTTGTGGTAAATAAACCATATCGCCGGCATGTAACACAAGCTGAAAAAAAAAGAATATAAAACGCAAAAACCGTTAACGATTTTTGCTTTCGATAAATTTTTGCATAAATGTAAAATTTATGTCTGATAATTGAAGTATGAAAATACGACTTTAAAAATGATAGAAACCAGCATGTTATGACGCATGCGCGAATATGGTATACTATGAAGGATACTCAATGTCAATATAAGAAGAAAAATACTAAAGACGTATCTCTCAAAATCCTCCAAAATTTAGTTAGGTTTTAAAATTAGTTTTCATTCTAGAAACAAACAAAATGATAAATAAAGTTTTAAAAAATCAACAAACGGTATACCTTATAAAAGGGGGCACTTGCAAACAATGGATAATGAACTAAATCGACGCCTTCTGGAGATATTGGAGACAGGCTTGGGAAAGTTTTAACTTCATGAAAATACATGTTCTGAATGTATTTGGGGTCAATAAGATAGATTACTTTAACTCCAGAAAAAACTGTTAAAAAGTTCTCATAACCATCGACATGCAATGGGCTGCTGGTTCCACCGTTTGAAAAAAGTAGGTGCATGCTAGCAAATGAAGATTTCAGTTCTTCACACCCCATCATTAAAGGCATTTGCATGTCGCGTATCATATCAGACTGCGGAAAAGGTGAATCCAAATACACGGAGCCATTTTGGTATTCGCTCAGAAATTCTCTCATCTTCATGGTTTTCCTTGTGTTTAAATTGTTGTCATATATTTTCCCCATTTCTACGTCAAACAAGACGTCGCCGTACTTTTCAATAAGGTAACTGTCATTTTTCCATTGCTTTGCAGCCATCCAATCCGAAGCCACTCCCCGAAACGCAACTGGCTTGCGCTGACGGACAAAATGCGCATAAAACTCTTTACCGCCAAACATGTAAGTAAATTCAGGAATCTGATCCTGCAACGGTATCGCGTGATCACCGATCTTTTTCTTGTGACCCTTCCAAAATTCAATGGAAGAATGAGCACACTGACCCATGCAAATTTGCTCATAGTTGTTCGGGTTGCAAATAGAATTGTTTTGTTTCGAGCTATTTATTACAACCAGGAAGATAAGAATACAATTAATTAAATTTACCACCATGGTTTGGTACATGAACTTTATCATAATATTCTCTTTAGTTGGTGCATAAATAGCATGAAACTCTCAACGTTCTTGAAGCATCAGTTTCTACAACTTTAAATAAAAAATAAATTAAATATTAAAAAATGATGTATACTTTAATCATTTTTGCACGCAATATATGAATTTTTTGAAACATTTATTTCAGCCTGTCACCTTAAGATCAAGACCGATGTCAATTTGGGTCAACTCTAAATCATCTCAATTTTGAGTCTACTGTCTAACTTTTGAGGCAATTGTATTTCAAGCCTCTTTATGTCGATCGCCTCAACTTTAAAACTCAGTTGTTCAGTCTTGCTGGCCCTTATTTTTCATTTATTACTAAATTTCGTGACGGCAAAAAAAAAATTAAACAAAGTTTTATATAAACGACGTACAAAGCAACGACCAATTTCGCAACAAAGGATCAACAAAAATGTATGACGCAAGAAAACGTCAGCAAGTTCGCTCGCTATTTCTCATCAGATTTTATAACGATACTAATTTATACAAATATCGAACAAATTCTTTTAAAACAGAGTTGTAAAGAAAAAGAAAAATCGGAAATATATGTTAACTTAAGTAACATAAACCTAGTTTGAAGTTTGTAAAACCTCGATGTAAAAACTAAAAAACAAAAAATATTAAGAAACAACAATAAATTAACATAGCACAATCTTTAATAAGTCCCAACAAAAAAGTTCCTTTCTCAAATATACGTAAACACCTGTCTCGATTGCACATTTAAAATATTTGCAGAGAAATAAAAGGCTATTATTAATAATGCATAGAAACCATGCTACGTCATCTATAAAAAAAAAAAAAAATCAGGCTGTAAAATTGCTTGTTACGTTACAGAATGTGTTAATGTCAAGAATTGTTCCGAGTAAATCTCCATCCTTATTAAATTAAACAATGTGGAAACCACGTACAAATATCTTCATGGGAAAAACAACGTTTTTTTTTTACATTTAAAGTTAAACCTTGGAAAATTAATGACTCTATGACGATAAAACGCAAAAATACCTTGATTTGGCCATGATAAAAATTGAAGTTTTTTGTTGACAATATAAAATGCGAAGGAATTATTCGAATTCAAAAAATTCGATGGTGTTATTATAGTTAGGAAAGGCTATTCACCGCTTAATTAATTTTGTTTTTTATCGTCAAAAGTTTCCACAACGGGTAAAGGACGTTGCCTACTAAATGCAGATGTAAAGTCGAAGAACATTTTTCTTGTTTGTTTTACCGACGAATATTTGCTTATCAAAAGCGTAAAAATAAACTTTTTTTTTTTGCAAAATTATTTCTTTCTTGGAAATTCCTATCGCAATAACCGTGGTTAAAGATGATATGACGTAGCTTTAGATAACAAGCTGCAGTTACGGTTTTCATTATTATTACTATTTTAAATGCTTTCGTAATTGTGCTAAATTTTAAGTTATACTAACTCATATAAAATAAATAAATATCCAATATAATGTAATAGATAAAATACACAAATCTTATCTACTTGCAAATAGAAAGTGTTCATTTGCAAACATCGCTGATTCTCGCTTTTGCAAGATTTGCAAACAAATCGCAAAGAAGAATCTGTTTACCTCTAAAATATTTTGCAGCTTGATTTTTGAACTAACAAATAATAAAATACGAATGAAATCGTGTGCTTATCCCAGATTTAAGTTTTTGATTACCGATTGAACTCCATCAGTGGCGAAGAGCCAAAGAATTTTTTGACACTGTCTTAAAAATCAAGTTTATCATTTAGAACCTTCCAAATTAAAAGCTGTAGTAAATTTATGAGTTAATTTAACTTTAAAATCAAAAGCATTTTATTATTACCACCCGAGTAGCAGATATAATACGTGTATTACCTTTTTTACTATTGTTAAGACGTTGTTTTTTTGTTGTTTTTTTTTTAAACAAAAAAAAATATTGCTAAATCCCTCGTCGATTTTAAGATAAAAGGTGAAAAATTTGAACAGATATTCAAGTACAAGCGACACGAAACCTGTAAACGTCACAAGTAAGCAAACTGCACGCAATTTTTTTAATGTTACGAAGTTTATAAGCGTGAAAGCGTTTACTTCGTGTAGAAGCTGTAAACGACAAAATCCACGAAATTTAATATTATGCATAAAGGAGAAGAAAAATACGAGATTGATTTTCATTTTCACAAAAGAAAAAAAAGATGTTAAAAAAAAGATTCATGAGTTCGGTAAAGTTGAGAAAAGTATCTAATTATATTATTTAGTGCATTGGTGCACACGCGTGTGTAAAAATTATTTATTAACAACTTTTTAAAAAGTAAATTTCTCAAGTCAAACTTTTTAAATAATGACATCTATAAACTGAAAAAAGTAATTCTAAAATACCTTCAATGCCGGATTAACCAAGGTTCCTGGGAGCCTAGGCGCCCGGCCCCCAAAAGTTAGGGTATCAGTGGGGCCCCCGATTTTTAACGTTTATATATATTTTTTTTTATTATATATGACTTGACATTCTAAATTAATTTTATTAATTTCTAAGGAAATTAATTTTGATAATTTCTAATCAAATTAATTCCATTAATTTCTGATGTAATTAAAAATAAAAACCTTAAACTTTTAAAAAAAAGTTCGAACTTGAACACGTTCGAACTGTATTGGAAAAAAGTTCGAACAATTTTTATCTTTTTTTACTTACTTGAAAAAGTGAAACAAACGGATACAAGTTAAAATGCTAAACTGCTTAATTATTTATCAAGAAATGCGAATTGACATTTTGATTTGAATTTTGTTGTTATTATTTTTATTGTTATTACTTTTGTTATGAGTAATATTATTAAACGTATTAAAAACACCAAAATAAGGTGGGCAAATGGACTGCGTTCTATACATACACGGTAAAATAAAAAGGTGCGTCAAAAAACCAAAATCGGTTTTTCAGACTGAAAAACCGATTTTGGTTTTTAAAAAACCGTAATAAGTCGGTTTTTCAAAAATCCGAAACATTTCGTTTTTCAAAAAACTGAAATCGGTTTTTTGAAAAACCAATATTTTTTTTTTGTTTAGTCGGAATTTCAACAAACAAATATTTGCTTTTTAATAAACCCAACTACCGGTTAACATTTATCGCATTTATAAAGAATATTGAATGGTAAGAAAAACTAAATCTAAATGCTGAAAATATTCTGGAAAAAGATTGTTAAAAATTTTTGCAATTACAGTTTTCAATTTGAAATTTGAAATTTGTTTAGCTGTTTAAAATTTAGTGTTTTTTCCAATAGAAGACTTCTCTCCTCTGAGCACAGATGAACAAGCATTGCAGCCCTTAAGTTCTTTGAGATGCCTAAAAATAATAAAATGTTGCTTACAAAAAGATTAAACCTTCGGTTTATATATGTATGTTTATATATATATATAAATATATATATATATGTATATATATATATATATATATATATATATATATATATATATATATATATATATATATATATATATATATATATATATATATCTGTTATTTAAATGGAGAAAAACAACATATTAATAGCACTTAAAGTGTCGTGCCTTACGGCAATCATCAGCTATTAATTACAAATTAAAAACGTAAAAAACCGTTTAAAAACGAATCAAGTATACGGTAGAACGAATTCTGTCGTAATGAGCAAAAAGACGCAATCATAAGGCCGGGTGAATAAAAATGAGCAATTACTTTTACTCAGTAATTGGTCAGCTTTACGTGAATAAAAACTTCAGGAGTTTTCCTCATATTTTTATTCACGTAAAAGTAAGCATTTTACTCAGTAATTGCTCAATTTTACTTTAATAAAAACTTAAGTTGAAGTTTTTATTCACGTAAAGCTGACCAATTACTGAGTAAAAGCAATTGCTCATTGTTATTCACCCGGCCTATTTAGTCTTCAGTATCAAAAGAGGATAAAAGGAACTTGTTAGCATGTCAACATTTAGATATTATTTCGCTTCTTTTGTTAAGCAGGTTGTTTTCTATATACGATAAAATTTCAAACTTCTCGTGAAGGCAAAGGTTACAAATCTTGGTTTCAGGGTTGTAAGGTTTGCAGCGCTTTACAATTCTCCACTTTATTATAGGTGTGATGGCTTTTTCTTTGAATTTCTAAATTTCCTTTGAAAGCTCGGTATCATTCTTATACCTGACCGTATTAAAAGATTTTTAATGGTTAGCATATCTTAGCTTAAATGGTGTCTCGCTAATGCCAAAATAAACTTTTTCTTTGAGTTCAAGATTTTCGGAGCTCACGATAGCTTTATAAACGATATTGCTTAACAAACATTGATTGTTTAAAGGACAAGCGGTTTTGTTGATACAGTTGCAGGTGATTTTCGGTATGCTTCTTTGGTCTTGTAAAACCTTGTGATTATGCGAATTAATGATGGATTTTACGTTTCGCATACAGCTATAACTTACCTTGATCAAATTTCAATTGAAAATTTTGTGCAATCTATGATTTGCACAAAATTTTCAATTGAAAAATTGAAAATTTTGTGCAATCTATGATTTGCACAAAATTTTCAATTGAAAAATTGAAAATTTTGTGCAAATCATAGATTGCGGAAAGTGAAGGTCAACCAATGCAAGTAAACGGTTTCCTATTTTTGTTTCCACGTTTTGACTGAATGGAGGGTTAAACCATATAATGTTTCGCTTGCGTTTTGTATTTTTAGTCGTGGCAACTTGATGTTGGTAATTGAGTTTACATTTATATCCTGCTTTATTTAAAGCCTCTTCGTAAGGTGGAGTAACATTTTTAAAAATAAGTTCGTTCGATGAAGTTGAAGATAATCTTAATTCAGCAGTGCGAGGTAGTCTTTTGATAACACTAGGTGGATGGTTGGAATCACAGTTGACGTAACACAGTTCATTATCACATTTCGAGTACGGTCGAAAAGAATTATCATTAAGATAAAGTGTCACATCGAGATAATTTACGATTTTCATATTGCATTTGATGGAAATAAGAAAATCATTATTTTTAAATATTTTCACGAAATGCTTTTTGATTTTTTCCATCTGTTGGCCGTTTTTGTCTTTAAATATTGCTAGCCCGTCGTCACGATATAGTCCGAAATCTTTTATAATGTTGCGAAAATTGAAATAATATAAAGATTTCTACTAACTCACATACTTCAGCACCATCGTAAGCCCCCATAGTAACATCGAACTGTCTCCTATTTTTCTTAATCCACGTTTCATTGTTGTTAAAAAGTAAAGATTTTCTGGCATGATGCAAGAAAATGATCAAAAGCCGTAAAAAGTTCTTATCGTAATCCACATTGGTCAATGCATTTGAAGCTTCAAGCAGCTAAATTTAAATATAGACAAATTACATTTATAGAAAAACACTACACATGATTCCTTAAACTAATATTAGCTTATAACTTTCTCAAACTTGAGACAAAGAAATTTATCCAAAACATCCTTCACAGTGCTGTTTTGACAATGCTTCTTAAGAGTGCCAAGGATTAGACCAACTTGGTTTTTATTAAAAAAGGGACATCAGGGCGCAGCTTATTACATTCTTCTGATACTATGGTTAGCAGATCTTCAGTGATATCGTGTTCTTCCTGTAAGTAATAAATTTGTATATATATATATAAATTACTTTTTAAATGATTTCAGAAACCTCTTTTTATATCAAAAAAATTATAAAACTATAAACTACTTATAGAAGAAGAATTTGTAGTCATATATATATATATATATATATATATATATATATATATATATATATATATATATATATATATATATATATATATATATATATATATATATATATATATATATATATATATATATATATATATATATATATATATATATATATCCAGGGATCCAATATTCTTGCCGTGTTCCAGGAAAATGACAAAGTTGTGATAGGAGTATACTCATATTTTTCTAACAGTAGTTTATTTACTTTGTTAAACTACTTTAACATTTAACAAAAAAAAAAAAACTATACATGTATTATAGTGTGGCAGAGTCACTTTGCAGATAATAACTGAGTCATTGATTGATTGATGCCTTTAGATTTTCTTTTATGGCCTCCATTGGCATGCCCAGAGCTTTTTTTGTATTCCATTAACCAGAGGTCTTGAACACGTTTTAGCTTTTCCTTAAGTACTCTTTGGTGCCTAATAGACATTTCCCCCCTCTCCGCTAATTAATTTTTCAAAAATTTTCCACCCAGAACATTCTTATTCCAACCCCCCCCCCCCCCCCCGCTATTAAATTTTAGAAAAAATTCCATCCAAGACAAGTTTTTATAAAAATTTTCTTTTTCACTACTTACTTACGTTACGTAATATCATTCATTCAAAAAACTTTGTTTAAAAAAAAAAGAAAAAAAGCGTCAAGAAACGAATAAAAGAGGCTCATGATAATACCGATGTTGAGCAAGAGGACGAGGGTAACATATTTGATATTTAACAAAATATGTAAAGAGAGAAACTTATTTGAACTGGACTTCTGTTGATATTTCTTCTTTGGACTTAAGTACTTCTTTATTATATATTTACTTGTTTTCAGACACTAATATATATGTTAATAATTAACAAAACCATTACTTAGTTATTGCTTTAAGTATTTAAAAAAACTCGAAGTTTTCCAACCTCCCCGCTTATTCCAGCCCCCCCTGCTTACTAAGTTTTAGTGATATTTCCAAACCCCCCCCCCCCCGCTTATTCCAACCCCCCCCCCCCTTCTATTAGGCACCAAAGATAATAATAATAATAATAATGTTAATAGTTATTAGAAAAATAATAATAATTATAGTTAATTATAAAGATAGTTTTATTGATTTTAATAAATATGACTTAATAACAATTTATCATCAATTTACCTGTATTTACCTACCTTTCTCTTCTTTATTTTTTTTCTCAATGGAAACGTTTTGTGCACAGCAAGCTTCTGGTTATTAAAATGCACCACATATTATTGTAAAAATACTCATTTATATTATAGTTACATTTTAATCTACAAATAAGATTATCAACTTAAGAATAGCATTTTATCTTTCAGATCATGAAGTGAATTTTGTAAAATGTTATGCACTGAAACCATGAAAACATTTCTTCGCTATATTAGCATCCAATTTGTAATAAAATGTAATTTTATGTCTTAAAACTCATTAAAAATTATTATCGTTGTGATTTATGTCGTTCTTAGATTGGTATAAATTTAGCTACGTGTAGATTTTTATTTCTTTCTAGAAACAAGATTCCCCAATTCTAGATGCACGTTTCTTTAATGGCGGTCGTTTATAATGATCGTTCTGTAAAATCGACTTTGTCATGAGTTTTCTTTCAGTTATAACTGATCTATAAAAGACATCTTAAATACATTTATACTTAACTGAAAGAAAGATATCTATGTATTAATCTAGTTTATGCATCTAATTTGCGTCCACAGTGGACATAAATAGAATCTCGGTAATTAGAGGCTTTTTCGATGTCTAATATACGTCTAAAATATGCGCATCGATGATAGATACAAATTAGAGTAGTCTTAGATAGTCTAAAAACGTCTTTTGCCTGCTAGGATTGAATACTTCATTAAATAGAGCAAACAAAATATCCCGCCTACAGGGTAACTTTATAAATAAAAATGTTTTTTTCGTTGTTTTGTAAGCTTTAGCATTATTGCCTAACATAACGGCTATTATGGTTCTGAATGTGTGCACTACGTTTGGGAGAAATTTAAAATTTGATGTATATGATGTGTTTTAAATAAGCAAGATGTAATTACCCACATTTCATTTATCTTAATTGCTTACCTTAATTATTTGCATTCATTCGACTTTCTTAATTAGATTTCTTAGTTTACGCCAGCGCCTGGATTTCTTAGGCTGCGTAACTTGCTTCAAAATGAAAATCTTATAATAAATTCAAAAGGCTTTCGTTACTAAAGTTTACAGTAAATTGATAATAACAATAATCTTAAAGATATTTAGTTCCGAAGTTACGCGAAAAAAATTAAGTTTTTGCGTAAGAAGTTTTTTGAATCTGGCCCCAGTCAATATAAGTGGTAAGCATTTCAAAATGTGACTCTTAAGCTGTCAATCATTTGAAACTATTGTCGTCGGCGATTTACGTTATCAAATTGAATAAAGCTAAACGTTCCTTTGTTTTTGTTAACATTTAAAGACGGGTAAAATCGGCATTTTTTGTTACCCTTAATATAAAAAACAAAACACAATGCTTTTTTTACCATTGATAACAGTAATAAAGATTTTGAAAAAGGACAATTTTAATGCAAATCAAGTCACAGTTTTAAACACATGTGTGTTTTTTTTTTTTTTAAACACTTGTGTTTAATCATATTTGAAAAAAAAATAAAAAAATTCATAGAATGAACAGAAATAAATTAACTGTGTATTTTTCTAAAACTTGAATAATTTAAGTTTCCATTATAAAATTTCATCTGAAAGCTTTCCTTACACTGGTACGGCAAAAATTCACATTTTTGTATGAGCCGTACCAATGTAAGGAAACCTTTTTGTTTGCCGTAACTTCTTTCTTGTTTACTTTTTGTTAAATTGTATAACTTGTTCTAATTATATTTTTTATTTTAAGAGTTTAAAAATGTTCTTCTCAAGCATAAAGAAAAGTGAGGTTGTTATTTTGTTGAAGAAATTTTTCCCTATATTAGTTTGGCTTCCTCAATATAACTTGAGTAAATTACGCGGTGACCTTATTGCCGGATTGACTTGCGGTGTTGTTGTTATTCCACAAAGCATCGCATTTGCTAACCTTGCTAAACTTCCACCACAAAACGGACTGTACGCTTCATTGACACCTGGTTTAATTTATTGTATATTTGGCACATCAAAAGATGTCAGTGCAGGTACTTCAGTGACTCTGGGTTTATATGTATCTAGGTTCAATCCAACAAACACAGCGTTAGGTGCTTCTCTTCTGAGTTTTTTGACTGGTGTTATTTTAGTGTTTATGGGCATTTTTAAACTGGGCTTTTTGATAAAATATGTTCCTCAGCTTGTGATCAGTGCATTTGTGTCAGCGACAGCCATCACCATTATTGTAACGCAGTTTTCTAACTTGCTTGGAATTAAAAAGGCACCACAAAACGTGTTTGAGATTCTTAAGTACATCATTGACAACATCCGCCTCACGAACAAATGGGACGTTTGTATGAGTGCTTGCTGCCTTGTTTTTCTGGCTTTTTTTGTTTGGCTTTCAAACAGAAAGTTTGATCCTAACCCTACAACCCACATCAAAGCGAGAGCAGTTATGAAAAAAACAATTTCGTTTTTATCTGCGGCTCGCATGGCTCTTGTGTGCCTCTTTGCAACAATTGTTGTTTACATATTTCACGTAAATGGCTACAAAAAGGTGTTTTCAATGGCTGGCGTAATTCCAAAAGGGCTACCTCGTTATCAGGTTAGAAAATACTACCATATTTATTTAGACAACATTTTCTGACGCATTCATGATTAATCTGGTGTTGAGACCAAAACTAAAAATTGTAACTAACTTAACTAAAAAAACCGTAACTAAATTTAGTCGACTAACTTTATAGTCTAACTAAATTTAGTCGACTAACATTTCAGTCTAACTAAATTTAGTCGACTAACTTTTTAGTCTAAAATGAGTCGACTAACTTTTTAGTCTAACTAAAATGAGTCGACTAACTCTTTAGTCTGACTAAAATTAGTCAACTAACTTTTTAATTTGCGAAAAATATATTTGTTACTGTCATCGAAAAAATAATTTTTTAAAATCTTGTTATGCGTGGTTGTTGTGAAGTGGTTTGAGCGCCATGTTTTTAATTACAAATTGCTGTAAGTTAGAATTTACATCTGCAGGGCATCTGTTTCAAAGTTCGATTCTCAGAGTTTTTCAGGTTTTTGGAGAAAGGTTTGAGACACTTGGAATTTTGTAATAAAACTTATCTAATTAGTCCACCGCTATTATTAAGTACTTGTTTTAAATTTCAATAAAAAGCGGTTCAGATCTGGATTTTTTCAATTTCTAATTAAAGTGAATTACAAATTATAAAACACATCTTAAATCGATTTATAAAAAAAAAAATGGTGCCATGTTTGTTAAAGGTGTGTTATGTGCAGAAGCATTTTCGGATTTCCTTTATATAATACATGCAATGGTTTTTTGAGGTAATAATACCTAATTTATTTCGTTCTACACTCAAATATTTACAGTGACAACAATGAGGCAATAAACAGTTAGGCAATTAATGCTTTTTATTATTTCTATATTGTGTAATTGCCCAGCAAGCACACAACGTTGTCATAATTCATATTTACTTTCATATAATTTCATGGTATAGGTTATTCAGTTTTCTTTAGCACTAAATCTTGTTTTAGTCAACTAATTTAAGTTAGACTAAAAAGTTAGCCAACTAATTTTAGTTAGACTAAAAAGTTAGTCAACTAAATTTAGTTACACTAAAAAGTTAGTCGACTCATTTTAGTTAGACTAAAAAGTTAGTCGACTAAATTTAGTTAGGCTAAAACTAATCTTAACTCCCACCCCTTGATTAATCTTTCAGGTTATCTGAGGATTACCTAAAATCTAAAGCATAAAAGGACCTAGAATCTAAAGCATAAAACTGGACCTAAAATCTAAAGCATAAAACTGCTTGATCAACGATGCCTTTTTAAATAGAAAAAAATTCGAAAATCTAAACATATATCTACAAATGACATTTTTAGCGATGATTTATTTGAAGCATTCGTAGGGGAAAAAGAATTTAATGCACGGCAAAAAGCAGAATCGAATCAACATGAAAACTGCTTTTTTTATTAAGTACCTATTTTATTTTAGTTCTGCTGATTTTAAAATAATGCATGTACGCAAAGATGCATAAGTTTTAATGACTTTTGGCGTACAGAAAAATTCAAATTAACTTGAAAATTATCCAGTACAATTCAAAATTTTTGAATGAAACACACGCTTTCTAAGTAAAAATATCCTGTATAAATTCAAAGAATCACTAAGGATGTTGCTTATGAAGCAGATAAGATTTTATTGCGACTCGTTTTCTATGTGACTCAGCATGGTAGCATTTAGAATGTTTCAAGCAGCGAGAACAATTAAACTGCGATGGGAATTTTAAATCTTTAGAGAAAAGCAACCTTTATCTTGATTAACTTCTTGTCATTGGGAAATAAATGTTAATCGCGTGATTATGACTATTTTTAGCGAGTAAGCTAAAATTTGAAAATTCGTCACAAGAAAAATGCAGTTTGTAAAAATCAAACAAATCACATTCAGTCACTTTTAAAATTTTATTTTTTTTTCATAACAAGTTATGATGAAAAATGTTTCAGTTAAGAACATATCTTAACTCGGTAATCCTGCAGAAAAGTGACGTAAAACCATTTCATTTTTTTTGCTTGAATAAACTCTCCGGTGGTGAAAATAAAAGACATTTACTGAAAGTAACGTTACGTAGCTTAAATGAACAATAGCAAAAGACAAAAAAATTATTCATTAAAAATATATTAGTAACAACAATAATTTTATACACTATAATCTTAATAAGTAATCTAAAACAATCTAAAATAAAAATCTAAAATGTAAAAATTATACATAAACATCAATCTTAAAATGTAAAGTTAAAATGATATAAATATAAAATAAATATTAACAACAAAAACAAACCGTACAAATAATGAAAAAAATAAAAAAGCAAGCCAAGATCTTGTTTGAAATTTATACATGGTAAAATATTTGTTTTTTGTGGTAAAATTATTTGTTTTTTGCGTGATTTTTAAGAGAGAAATATTTTAGAGAACTTGACATGTTCTGACCAGCTCTCAAAACGTGAAAATTATACAAAACCATTTTTTTCAGAATGGTTTTGTGTACAAAACCGTTCTGAACAAAAATTGAACATTTCAATCAACTATAATTAAGTTTTGAAATTTTCCTTCGATGAAACGAAATTTACAATGATTCAAGATTATAAACTTTTTCTACAACTTTAGCTTCTAAGATGACGGTTAATATTAGAGAAAACCAGCTGATCTCTTACATTTTTGATGGCTCAATGGGAATTTATTGGTCATTGACTTTAATGTTGTGTAAAAATTGAATCTATTTTTTGCGGTAAAAATTCTGTTTTTTGCGGGAATTTAACCGCTAAGTTCAAATTTTGCATGAAAAGTGATTTAAAGACCTTTTTTTGTTTAATTAAAATTATTTTGCATTTAACTGCAATAAAAACGAAAATAGTAACAGTTTTGAGGAAGAGGAAGTATAAATTGCTGCTTTATCTTGAAAATATAAGAAGTATGAGGTTCTTTCTCTAAAGGTAGCTTTGCAAAAGATTTCCGAAGGGACCTTATCAGTTTATGCTGCCTCCAAAAATTACGCCATGCCAAAGCAAAAAATTAGGTGGCATTAAAAGAAGCAACAAAATGGAGATAGTCTGAAAAAAACTGGTCTTGAAAATGTGTTAACTGAATTTGAAGAAGAACAATTGGTTGAATGGCTCGGTGTGTCATCAATTTTTTGGGCGATTCTAAAAAGGATGACTTAATTTAACGCTGCTTCAGACGAACGAAAACTTCCTAAGTCTTCCGATACTCTACCCTTTAAAAATAGACTTCCAACTGAATATTGGGGAAAATCGTTCCCTAAAAAAAAGTAGAGCAGTAGCAATGATTTCAGCCAGTAGAACCAAAAAGTGTATGAAAACTGTTATAATTTTTTAGAAATGCTAAAAAGAATAGTTTGCTTCATATTCTTGATCGTCTAGATACTTGATCGTCTAGATACTTGATCGTCTAGATACTTGATCGTCTAGATACTTGATCGTCTAGATACTTGATCGCCTAGATACTTTCTACAATGTTAATGAGACAAACTTTAAATTAAATCCGAGCACGAAGAGAGTTTTTTCAAGGAAAGGTGCGAAAACAGTTTCCATAGTTAACTTATCAAGACCTAAAGAAAGCAGACATCACTGCCTGCTATTGCTTTAAAGCTACTGGTTCTATGTTAAATACCCAGGTCATTTTGAAGAAAAGTTTACTCGGATGGGAGAACATGTATTTTGTATTTTTTTTATTATGATTTTTTATTCACTCAAAACTGAATCTGAATGGCAAAACCAACGCTCTTTCAAAGATCCTATTCAGAGAACAGACCTTTTCGTAATTAAGCCGCAATTATGAATCACGTGGTGCAATGTTTTTCTCGGCAGAACTAAATTGTAAACAAAATAGTGAAAACGCTTAACTTATTTTTTATTATTTGTTTCAAATAAAATAGTTTATTTGGAAATACATCATTGAAAGTAGTTTTTAACATGCCACTTAATAATTACGAAGATTTTTTGTCAAACAGCTTATTAGTTTTTTAACTGTTCATGGCCTAAGTAGAACTGGACGTAAAGTCGAGCTTGTTGCCAGAGCATTTACTGTAATGGAATTAAATATAGAAATTATAGAAACAGCCGAAGAATAGGAGAAAAACCTTACGCAATCGGATGCAACTGCAGTTTCTCCCCTCCCTCCCCCCCTTTTTTTTTTTTTTTTTTTTTTCTTTTATGATTGATTTTGATAGAAAATTTTATGCTGATTTAGAAAAATATAAAAATATAGACCTGAAAATTAACGTAAAGTGCTCTAATTCAAAGTCAAAGTTTTAAAAATCCCACTAAAAACCCTAATATTTGCCATTTTGAGAATAACAAGTAAATGATCTTTCAGCTTAGAAAAGCAACACATCAATGCTATGGTTTTTACATGAAAAAAGTCGTTAAATTATGTTTATTTTACGCAACCTTTTGTGCTATGAAAACAGCCGTTTTTTGGCTTATTAGAGAATAAATTATAATGCAAGTAATTTACTTTTGTAATCACATTTGAAATTTATAAAATACAACCCACAAACCGTTTTTTTTAATAAAAAAAACCAACGTACGATACAATGATAATTATTCATCAATTTGTCTACATTCTCACATTCTACATTTCAACCTTTAGTTGAAATCTTCAATTAATTCATTTCGTTTTAACACTTTAAAATAGTATTACTAATGCGGATGGAAACCAGCTCTGTTGCGCAAAGTAATGGTAACTAGTTTTCGTTAAAATCCAAAGCGTCTTAAAAAAGATTTTTAAAAGTTTGGGTTTCTAGTGGTATTTTTTAAAACTTTAACTTCGAGTTAGAGCACTTTCCATTGATTTTCAGGTCTATGTTTTTATATTTTTCTGAATCAGCATAAAAATCTCTATCATAATCAATCATCAATAGAGGGCGAGAAACTGCAGAAGCGCCAAGCAATCACATGCGTACAAACTAAAAGCTTTAGATCTAATTGACCCAAACTTTGTTCCTATGGAAAACAGAAAAGAAATATTTTTTCATAAATCCTTAAAAAAAATAATTTGATTTGGAATATATTGGCAAGTACAAAGACCAAAAAGCATTTTCATTTTTTGATGGTGGTTTTGTAGGCCCTATAATCCACTTCAGGTTTAAAAAAG
The DNA here is from genome assembly GCF_058129835.1 of Hydra viridissima. Lineage (NCBI taxonomy): Eukaryota > Metazoa > Cnidaria > Hydrozoa > Anthoathecata > Hydridae > Hydra > Hydra viridissima. The sequence goes on from NW_028324305.1 coordinate 1,307,516, forward strand.
ATGTTTTGTTTACATATTCCGAAGAGTGTGGCTAGTAAAAAATTAATGAAGTAAGAAAGCTTTGATTTAGATTTCCTTTAGTAATAACGATATAATTTCTGCTTGGTATTCGTATATGGCTGGAGGTTTTGAATTTTGTAATTATGTCAATGCCGCCCTTTATAAAACGAAATATGCTTATAACAAAGGTTGGTGCTATTCAACATGCACTGAACAAGCATGTTTCTGGAAAAAAATCTTCTCGAAAAGATATCAACCCATGTTTAATAACTGACCTAGTTGTTAGAAAATGAATAGCATATAATGTAATAAATGATGATAAGAAGGAAAAGATACGAACAAAAAGATTGCAAGAATTTGATCCAAGAATCGATAAATAATAAAGCCATCGTGAATTTAATGAACATTCATTTGAAACTTTTTTAAACATCATTCATATATCCAAGCCTTCTGTTGTAATATTTAAATAAAAAATTAAAAAATTCAATGAAAATGTTGAAAGTAATCCTGATCTTGAGGATTTATCTTTTAGATACTTTCTGACCATCCTAGCACTGATGAAACAACTTTCTGACCAACCTAACACTGATGAAACAACTTTCTGACCATCCTAACACTGATGAAACAACTTTGAGCAAAATATTTTTAGAAAAAATGGTTTTGACCCAGGAAACAATTAAAAATGTAGAATATAGAACAAGAGATCAAGCCAAAAGCAATACCTGGTTTCAAATGAGAAAGGGAAGGATAATTGCATCCAGACATCAGAGTATATATACTACAGTTAACACCCTTTCTAAAAATACCAGTTCGAAGAAGCCTAAAAAAACTCTTGTTGCTGATATTTTGTACCCTCACATAAAAACATTTATTACTGCTTCTACCAAATGGGGAATTGATCACGAGTAAGATGTTATAAAAAAACTTTATGCAGACCATGTATCAAAACAGATTGATTTGAAAATTGTGAAAAGTGGTCTCTTTATTTTTTTATGAAAGACCTTATATTGCTTGTTCCCCAGATGGATTTTTAGTATGCAAATGCCATGGAAGGGAGTGTTCGGAAGTTAAATGTCCTTTTAAAATTTTTAATAAAACAATTAAAGAAGGAGCTAATGAATGTGATTTTTTTACAAAGAAAAATGATCAAATATCATTAAACAAGAGTCATAAATATTACATACAGATTAATTCCCAAATGGCTATCACAAATTGCAAGTCACAATATTTTATTGTTTGGACACTTAAGGACTTAGATGTTGAAGTACTGAAATTTGATCAAGACCTCTAGGATAAGGTGAAAACAAGTTTAGGTGTTTTTAACAAAACATGTTTCTCTAGCATTGTTACAATTAAAACCTATAACATTCTGTGAAAGTTGTGATAAACTAATACTTGGAGACCAGAAATTAGCGAACTAATGAATTTAATGAATGTTTGCTGATTTCTAGTCTCCAAATATTCAATGTATTCAACAGTATTCAATGTGAAATATGTTGCGCTTGGTCACACTGTTCTTGTCAAAAATTTTAAAAAAGACTGAATTAATAGCAGATCTAGACTGGGTTTGTTACATGTGCTCAATGTCTACTTTGTGTTAAGTTTTAATTTTCAATAATATGTCTCTACGTGTGTTAAATGATTTATATGAAATCAGTCATTAGATTTAATAAGCTTTATTAAGCACAATTTAACTTTATTATCTGTTCATAACCTTTTCTATTTTTTTGACTTAGAGGTGTATAAATAAAATAATCTTTACTAAACTTCTCTTCACTTATGTTTTACTTGTATTTATGTTTGAAAATGTGTTTGAACTTGTTTGATATTATGTTTATATAAGTTTATAATTGTTTTGTTTACATTTTTGCCATCCCGAGAAAAACATTACTTCACGTGATACATAATTGCCGCTTAATTACGAAATCTTCTATTGATGGGGAATTGAAAGATGTTAGAGCTCTGTTTTTATATGCTCAAATAACTCTCCAAGTTAAATTAATAAACACGCCCTGTTTTCAAAAGGTTAGATTACTCTCCAATTCAAATTAATGTTCATTTTATTAAACTAACAAAAATGGAATGAGCGAAAAAAAAAAGGTAATCTGAATCTGTTGCTAAAAAGAAGCATGGAAGACCAGTTTTTAGTAAAGTCTTAAATATTTTGTCAAACTAAACCAAAGCTTCTTTCAGTCTTAAAAGCGAAAAAGAAATTTTTCGTAAAGTGCAATAAAGGAATTTAACTTTAATGTTTCTTAAAGTTATAAGAATCTTATTATGACCATGTTTTAAAATAGCGTAAAAAACAGATTTCATACCGCAAAAAATAGATTTGTTGGGTGACTTCGTTTTTTAGCGGGATTGTTTAGGGCCTATTTATATGGACAAGGGCTAGCCCGGAAAACGAGCCAGTTTTAAAATTACGTTTATATGAATTTTTGTCAAAAAAAATAAAAAATGATATCGAGGTCAGCCTGGCTTTTTCTAGCAGGGCTGGCCTCTATCGGTAAAATAATAACTTTAAAGATGGCGTCTAGCGTCAAAAAAACACATTGCATTTTAACAATATGTTTAACTGGTATTTGATCTCTGCCATAGATAAGCGAACTTCTCTATATAAACCAACTTTATCGGTATCAAAGTCAAGCAGTATATATAAAACTGCAAATGATAAAATCATAAAATTAATTGTAAATTATAAAAGTAAAACAACTAAAACTTTAAGTACACGGAAGTGGCTGTTTTATTATTAAATTTATTATTTTACGCGGAAGCTTTCAAATTAAAAAAATGTAAGAATTTGTACGCATGTGTACAAATTTATATAAGAAATTAACCAGCCCGTTTGCCGAGATCTCGGCAAAAAACAGTGAGATCTCGCTATCCGGGCCAGCTCGTTTATTCAAATAAACGCAAAATAAAATTAAGTTAAAATATTGATGACGTCGATATTTCAGCAAACGGACTGGCTTGTTTGCCGAGCCAGCCCTCTTTCCATAGAAACAGGCCCTTAGATGCCATTAAAATGGGATAGTAATATGTGCAAAATTTTCTTTGCAGCAAATCTAGTTCATTTTCATTTGAAAAGAACATATGACTCAAGAATTACAAGTACTCAAGGTGTCTAAGAAAGGACGTACCGTATTCAACAATTCTCTTATCTTACTTTAGTTTTTATAAATTTTTCTATAAATCTTTTTACGTCATAACAAATAAGAAAACTAAAAGCTAAACAACAAATATATTTAACGCGGCTGAACTTCACGATCACCCTCAGCTCTTGATCACAAAACACCAGTGTTTTATAAGAAGAGTAAATGCATAAAGGTCGCCTTCTCTAAATTCTTTTCTAACCATTTTAAAATGCAATCATCTTATTTGAATCCTTCACCTTTAAAAGATTTCTTTCAGCAAACAATTTAAATTAAAGCCAAATATTTTTGTTGATTTTTAAATTTATGAAAAGTTTTAATTTTTAATAATTTTGTGCCTAAATTATTAAATGCACAACGTTTGAGTTTTCTGTTTAGAGTCCATTTCAACCGTTGATGAATGGCAATGTTACGGTAAAAACTACAAGTGAATTAGTTGATGGTTTCGGTTCGTCTCTTTTTGTATTGCCTGTAATTATATTCATCGAGCAAATGTCAATAACGAAGGCCTTTGGCAGGAAGTTTAATTACAAGGTAAAAGCACAACAAGAGTTGATTGCAATCGGCATGTGCAACATCGTCGCTTCTTTTTATGGAGGTTGGACTGTGGGCGGAAGCTTCTCACGTTCGGCTGTAAACTCTATGAGTGGTGCCCAAACTCCTCTTGCAGGTAAATGCCTCTTTAAAATAGTCATAATACTTTTTATAACGGGTTTGGATTGTCAAAGTTGGATAGTCTAATAGCCATAATATTTTTTATAGCGAGTTTAGAAAGAAAGATAACGTTGACAAACAAATATTTCGAGTTTAGTTGTTTAAATCAAGATAACAAACATTATAAATTTCTGACTTAGTAAGTTCACTATTTCAAAGAACTAAGCTCAGATTCTTTTACATAGGTGCCATATCTGGATTAATCGCATTGATTGCTCTTGAGACGATGACTCCAGCTTTTTATTATATTCCTTCGGCGGCTTTAGGAGCGATGATGCTTATGGCTGTGCTCACAATGGTTGAAATGAGCATAACAAGAAGCATTTGGAAATTACACAAATGGGATTTGCTTCCGTTTTTAGCTGCTTTCGGTACTAGCTTTTATAAACTAGAATATGGAGTAATGTCAGGAACTGGTATAGCAATAATCATAATGCTTTCCCGTGAAGCACGTCCAAAGTACTTCCTCGAAAAAGATAATGTGGGTAAATCTGTCACCCTTTTACTAATGGAAAATTTAACGTATCCTGGGGTAGACGCAGTGAATAAAACTATTTATTCTGAGGTAAACAATTTTAGTGATATTCAAACGCTATTCCTAGACATGTCTACTATGGTGCGAGTTGATTTTACAATACTGAAAAATTTTGAGTTTTTGAGAGAGGAATTATCAAAAAAAGGAATCGCTCTTCGTTTTGTCAACTTTTCACGCGAATCCGTAAAGCGGAAATTTCAAAATGCCGGCTTAATTGTCTCTGAAGAGGTTTTGACAAAAAATGACGCAAGTTCTTTGTCAACAAAGGTTGAACCGACGACTCAAAACAAAGAATTGATAGGAGACACTTCGAAAATAAAATTCCTGAAAGCTGGATTAAGTGAGGAAGAAGATATAGCTCTGGAAAATAGTGTGGAAAAAAATAACAATACAATCGAAGAGAGTTCTTTAGACGTAGAAAGTCTCGACGTCTTACATTTTAAAGATTTATGACACCTTTTTACGTTTTTTTACTCTGGACTTAACCAATAAAAAATGTTCTGGTATTACTTTTTTATTATAATAATTGTTTTAATTATTTTTAATTATTTATAGTGCTAAAAACAAGCCCTGGCTCACCTTAAATGACTCAAAGGATTGAAGAGAAATCAAAGTTAATCGAACTTTTTTGTTCAAATAATTTAATTTAGGTCAATCAATGCCATAACAAAGCTTTGAAATCCTTTGAGCGCAAAAAGGAAAATTTTTTCAAGATAAGGATTCCATAATTTTTAGTAATGCTGCAAAACCAAAAAAAATTCTGTTTTTTTCAGAAAAGTTAATTTTTATGGGAAAATAATAAACTTTTGATACTGTTTGTATTTAACATTACTTTATTATCATTTTTTTCGTAATTTATAGCCCATCGTTTTTTATGTAGATGTCTTTGGTAATACAAAAACGGTATGGTAAATTTTTGCTGTTAAGACCTTTACAAATTCGGACTTATTTTACAGAAGATATTAATAATTCTAAAAGGAAGTAAATGCGTAAAACACGTTTTAGCTAGAGATCAAATAATCGAGTTAACGTAGTTTTTAAATTTTTAAGATATAAAATTTTCTTATATATATATTTTTTTCTCCGCACTTTACCAATAAAAAATAATCTCCATCTCCATTTATTATTGTTTTTTTTTTTTATAAGACTATTTATCGCGATTAAAGAAGATTAGCTCGAAGTTCATGTTGCTTGATCAAAATTTTCACATGTATAGAAATGTGATAACTAAATATCAATAATCTTAAACAGGTTTACGAACGTGTAGTTCTGTCGGATTACCAGAAGGTACATTAAGTCTAATCTTTTTTATAAATAGGTAAAAATTACAAAGTCAGTAGTAGTCTTCATGTATTTTTTTTTCATTAGTTCACATTCAATTTTGTAAACATTCTAGTTTTTAAATATTGAAAAAATCTCAGAAACAAATATTTGTAAAATATTTGAGAGAAAGAGACTTTAGTAACAACGAAGTAATGCTTTAAAAAAATATTTGGTATTCGGTAAAGCTGACAATAAAAACAACAGTTGGGAATGACAAAACGTTTAAACACCTAAAAAAACTTGTTTTAATGCAGCAAAGTAGACATTTTTTTACGTAACAGTTGATAAATCTATGACCTTGAAATCTAAGGGACACAAGTTCAGATATAAATTGGAGAGCCACCAGATTTTATGGCGTGTTAATTAGTCGATACTTTCATCACTAGTTAAGTATTAATTAATAAAATACTTTTTTAAAAACTTATTTAAATTTATTCATTATTAAATTCTGCTCTACTTCTATTAAAACCTGCAACAGAGGAGAGCTACCTCCAAGAGAAAAGCATATTTGCTTTTCTACAAGTTAAAATCAACTTCGTAAGGTTTAAATGTAGAATAAAATATCTCTGCACACTGTTCGGCAAACTTTGCTAGCCCATTCTTAAGATATTCAACAAAAGGCTAAACATGGCACAACAGAATGTAAAACTTCCATTTAAGTTAACTTTTTCCCCCTTAAATTTGGGCAATTTCTTGGGTTGGTTTTAAAAACTAAAACATAAACCTTTTATTATTTAAAAATTTTTCATACCTTGAACTATGGATCTAAGCTGAGATTTCTTTATCAAGTTCATCCAAGTTTTTGAAGAATATAGATATTCAAGTTTTTGATGAATATAATATCATTCCTAATAATGTTTAACTCAGGAGCATTTTTAACTATTACAAGATTTTGACGCGATATACCTTCTTGTAAACTTTATACTTTCTTTTGTATTAAAAAGATGCTTCTCCCTCCGAAGAAGTTCGTACAAATGTAAAATGAATCTTTAAAGCACTCTGATTTCTTTGATTATATCTTCTGAACATACACAACATCCCAGGAAACTCTTCTCATTTCACTCAAGGAAATCCATCTGTAAAAATATTTAAATGATTATGATTATTATCAAAATATCCATCACTTTCAGCAACTTTCAACAACAAGCAACAGAGGCTACGAGCTAGTAAATGAAATAGCATTAATTTTTGTGTAATGCGCATAATTATAATATAATTTTCTGCATTAAATCATTAACTTAGCTGCACCATTTTATGTGCAACCATTGGAAGGGTATAATAAACTGAAAAATGACTTTTTAATCCTTCTGATAGATCTCTCTTTCTAAAAATCCACATAAAGTGTAAACAGATAAAATCTACAAAAGCAACTTTGTCGCATATAGAAATGATCTTTTCGACAAAATAAAAATTTGATAATGGATTTCACTATTTCATTTAGTTTGCAAAAAACACTAGGTTCTTCCTAGCAAGCATAACCGTATGGAATCCGTACGGTTTTAATCTGGATATCTGGATATCTCTTTATGGTTATATTAAGATAAAGTCAAAATTCAATTTTTTTTCCAATAGGATTACTTTTTTTATGTATCCATGCAATATATTTTTAATGTTCCAATGTTTTTACTAGTGGGATAATTTACTTTGTGATATACTGTACAAGCTTGTAGAAGAATTTCTATTTATATATATTTTTTATGTTACCATATTACATTTATCAAAGTAATTTTTACTTAGTAATTTCAAGCATGCAAATGCACTTCTAGTGACACATTTTTTATTAAGCTATTTAATCTTAACAAAAAGATTTTTTATGGTACAAATACATTTTTGTGATATACAAACATGTAGATGATTCTATAGTGGTATGTTTTTATTATGTCGTATTATCTATACAAAATGTATTACATGTATTGTATTTCAGTTTTGTCTTGTTAACTAAAAATGCTGCCTTATTAATTCTAATAAAATTGTTTTTCACAACATATTCTCTAACTTTCCTTGAGTTCTAATTAAATGTTGTATTTATGTAATGTACTTAAGTAATGAGTTTAAGTAATGTATTTATACAATTTTAATAACTTTCGTGAAGATATTTGTGAAGGAAAAAGCTAATGGAAAAAATGGAAAACATTTTAGTGGTACTTTGATTGAGAAGTAGAACATCAACTGATTATGAATCAATCATCCTTCCACTGTCATAATTAAATTTAGCTTCCTTAAAGTTAAATCAACAGGGGTGAGGGGGGGGGGGTCAAATTGAAAGAAAAGTTTGGGTTAAACTAAAAAGTTCAAAATTAGATTTTTAATGAGATTTTTAATCAAATGGAAGAATGTAAATTTGAAGATCATTTTTGACTTAATCATAAAACATTTAACTTACTGGAAGAAATAATGACGGCTATATTTTGCAGAACTCTTCTTTGAAAGCAATTTTAGATTCAAATTTATTTGATAAATGTTGTAAAAAGCTAAGTGGTTCTACTGAACGTTTGATGGGTGATTTAGAATTTCTTTAAACACATCATTTGCTAAAATCTGATCCTGAACATTTGGAACTTAGTGTTTTTCTAAAAAACTATAATGAAATATTTTGTGAGGCTAGAAGAGTAGTTGAGAATGCTTTTGGATGTGTTAAAGCCTGATTCAACGTCATTTGCAAACGTATGGATTGTAATATTAACTTTGGTACAAGAAATTGCTAATGGTTGCATCACTCTTCAAAACATTTGTGAATATTATGACAATGCTATTAGAATAGAATGGCTTATACATTGTCATGGTAATGATGGTCTGGTTCAACCCTATTCAGTTTTTTATTGCTGGAAACAACGGACCAAGAAAAAACTATTTATGACTCTTGCTAAATATCTTTATGAAAGGGACCAATAAAGTAGTGATAACAATGTTTTTTTATTATTTAAACCTTTAACAGTGATATGTAAGGTATTATGTATTTATTAGTTTTAAACCAAATCTGACTTTATTTAAGGTATTTTTATGTTCTTAAATAAATAAATACTAAATTTGTATGAACACAAAATGAAACTATTTCAAGTGGTCATACGAAGTTCAGATACCACTGACAGACCACTGTATAGTCAAAAGCGGCTAAAAGTTGTATGAGATGGTGAACTTAGAAAAGTTCTCGAGTCGTCTCCTACAGATATTTTAACGGAGCCATCTGAACATCAAAGTTTTATAATTAGTTCATTCCTAAGACTTCACGTCTGTAAAACTTTCTCCCAATGCTCATCGTTCCAGTCTTTCAAATTTTCTTTTCTCCCGATGCAATAGCAAGACTGCGCAGGGTTGGAAAACACCTTAAGTTTTTCAAAATAGCTAAACCCAAATGGGCTTTTTTTGTTTGTTTTTTTTAGGTTTTTTTAAAACTTTTTAATAAGTTTAATGTTTGCATAATAAGTTTAATGCTGACATACCTTGGACTTTTGAAGGAGTATATGTCTGACCACCATAAAAGTAATAAAATCTTTGTAAATAAGCACAAAAGTTACCTTTAATTTTTTACCAAACCAGGTTTAGAATTGTCTAGCTTTAATTCAGATTGGTGGCCTACATCATGTTCTAAAATTTGGGAGCACATAGGCCTACATAGGTCTATCCATAAAAACCAAGCTCAATAACGAAAAGGATAATAAAACCCTTAACAACCCACTTTCGTATGAGTTTTCTTTAAGCCGAGTTTTTTTGGGTTGAGTTGTTTTGGCCAGCCCTGAGCTTGCGGACCCTCCGGGTTATGGACATTTAATTTTACCTCTCGTAGACTATTATGGACATTTAATTTTACCTCTCGTAGACTACTATTATATGCAAAACTGTTTTGACACTAATTTTCATTCAAGTATAACTTTATTTTAGGGAAAATTGCGATATTATGACGGTTTAATTCTATGTACATAAGTTAACGTTTGTTGAAGCGATTTTCCTTTTATGTAATGTCAAGTCGATTCTCCGTGTGAACGCTGCAACGAAAAATGTTATCGGAATAAAATATTTTGTTTTGATAACATTGTTTCGATAACATTGTTCCGATAGCATTCTTCCGGAATAACATTCCACCAAACGTTGCTCATGTGAAAAGGGGTATTATGACAATATAAGCGCTTATTTAAAAGTCTAACCTTTAAAAGTAAAACTAATGTTTAATTTTACTTCATTTAAATACAGTGGTTTCTACAACCTTCGTCATCTTCGTGATCGCTGTAATCGGAAAATATCATCAAGTGCAGAATCTTCTCCATTAAGATAGGAATAACTTCTTAGACCGGAGTGGTTTTGTGTAAGATATTACAGACTTAGCAGTCTGTAATATTTTATTTTGTGTATGATATCATAGACTTAAAATATACTACCAGTTATGGTACGAAACCATTTTGTACCATAACTGGTAGTATATTTTTTATAGGTACGTTTCCCAACTGTCTAAAGCATTTCTAATCAACTGTAGTGTTTTTATTGTTAATTTAATGTTCTAGTTGATAAATGTTCATGAAAAATAGTTATTGCAAACTTTTTATTTTCAAAGCCCGCACCATATTTGTTTTGGGTACGGCAGGCTACCAATCAACCTATTGTAGTGTCATAGTACGTTACCTGCGTACCAGGTAATGTTTTAATTGTTAATTGAATATTCTAAGGCTTTTTTAAAAACAATGTTATCGGAACAAAATATTTTATTCCGATAACATTTTTCGTTGCAGCGTTCACACGGAGAATCGACCACTAGTATGAAACTTCAGGTTAAAACTGCAGATCTGGATTTTGGTGTTCGATTGCTTAAATCTCTTTTGGAATATGTGACGTCAGTTCGTGAAAATTTTCTCGACATTCAAGAAAGCGCTAAAAGGTTCTCAAGCATTATTTCTAATCAGTACACGCATGAAAATAAAATAAAGAAGACGAGCAAATCAAGGTTTGGTGAACATAGCAAGAATGAAGCGGTTCTTAGTGGCAATGAAAAATTTAAAATCAAGTATTTTTTCCCAATCATAGACAAGTTGAAAATGTGCTTAAAAGAAAGGCTTTTTTGCTTACGAGTCCTGCAGAGAGAAAGTTTAGTTTTTTAAATAGTTTTCAGATCATGAACGTTCCTGTCATTGTTGCTGCTGCCAAATCCTTGCGTACGATTTATCCTTCAGACTTAGATACGCAATTCCCTGATGAAATTATCCAGTTTTCCAAGTTCATGGCAAATGAGAAGAATATATCAGCACTTGAATGTTTACAAGCAATTCGTAGGAATAAGTTAGAATCAGTTTTTCCCAATGTTGACATCGCATATCGGATTTTTCTTACTCTTCCCATTACTAATTGTAGTGCAGAGAGAACATTTTCAAAAATGGCAATAGTTAAGAATGATCTCCGTTCCCCAATGTAAAATGATCGTTTAAATGCTCTTTGTTTAATGACAATTGAAAGAACACTGTTAAAAAATATAAATTTTCAAGATGTTGTAATTGATTTTGCAAATGTGAAAGCAAGAAAAGTTTCTATTTAAATAAAAAAGTAATCTTATGTTTTTTGCATTCATTCTTAATTACACTTTTTTAGGAATGGAGCCCCAAATATTTTTCGGCTCCCGGCCCCCAAGACCCTTAATCCAGCCTTGAATACCTTCAATGTAAATTAGTCTTTTTTTATAAGCTTAGAATCGGATTAAGAGACCCCCTCCCCCTCTAAATAGCTTTTTTTTTTCTTCAAATCAATCTAAAGAAAAGGGGCTCAACAGATTTCATGATTTAAAAGCGGAAAAGATTTATCTAAAATTGCAGTTATTCTTGAGTCGCAAATATTTTAGCATAGAAATTGCTGAGCTGAGTATGACTATGTCAAATTTACGAATTACGTGTGATGATAAGTATACCTCCATTTATATAAAACTCAAGTAAAAGGGTATTAGATAAAACGGTATTAGATAAACTGTTATTAAAAAGGGATTATGACGCACGGCTTATCCCCCTGAATGGGATTATGTTTGGGTATTATGAATGGTATTTTGATTGGTTGTTTAAAAAAGAAAGTCGTGATAGGATTGGTTGTTTTATTTTACCCCCTGTTAGAGATTAATAGTAGTATAAGAGTTGTGTTTGAGCGCATTCGAGCCAGTATAGCGATCCACGCCACATCACTTCTCAAACCTCTGCTCAAATTTTTTAAAAAAAGATGGCGGTCAGTTCAACGACAACAACGGTGAAATTGTTAGATGGGGAGGTTGAAGTCCCGTTGGAATGTGTAGCGTTGACATGTAGAGTCATTCAGTCCCTTTTACATGTCCGCAGACCTTTACAGGTAACTATAATAATAAAAGATGATAAAAAATATATTATAAATATTAAATTATAAACATAACCATTTAGATAGAGGAAATAACTTCTACTTTTAAAGAGGAAGAAGTTATTGTGACTGAATGACTCTACATGTCAACGCTACACATTCCAACGGGACTTCAACCTCCCCATCTAACAATTTCACCGTTGTTGTCGTTGAACTGACCGCCATCTTTTTTTAAAAAATTTGAGCAGAGGTTTGAGAAGTGATGTGGCGTGGATCGCTATACTGGCTCGAATGCGCTCAAACACAACTCTTATACTACTATTAATCTCTAACAGGGGGTAAAATAAAACAACCAATCCTATCACGACTTTCTTTTTTAAACAACCAATCAAAATACCATTCATAATACCCAAACATAATCCCATTCAGGGGGATAAGCCGTGCGTCATAATCCCTTTTTAATAACAGTTTATCTAATACCGTTTTATCTAATACCCTTTTACTTGAGTTTTATATAAATGGAGGTATACTTATCATCATACGTGCATGCATGTTAACTTGTTGTCCGCCTTTTTTTTGGAGGATTTCTTGATTTTTTTTAATTGGAGAGGCGAAACATTGGTCTGGGGCCGATATTTATAAGCTACTTGAGTATTTTACATTAGAAAACTACACAAAAATCATATTACTCTACGAAACCTAATAACCGTTCGGTCACCTTTTCCCCCGTCTCATTCTAAACATCAAATATAATTTTTTGATAACGGTAAAATAACAAGAAAAGTAATAATGACATAACAAATAAAAAAAAAAGAACAAATAAATAAAAAACCCGACAATATTAAAAATAAGCTTTTCAATGTACGGCTTTTATATTTGTGATAAACCCTTTTTCCCACGAGGAGTAATTTATTCAAAAATTTGTGATAATTAATAGCAAGAAAATTTATCCAAAATTTTTGTAAAACACTTGGGAATGCAGCAGGTTTATTTACGCAAGTAGTTAAGCAATGAAAGACAAACGAGGAGTTTTTGAAAGTGATAATAATTGTTTAAATAAACATTTTCACAAAAAATACCATCTCTAAAAAATTCAGAGAGGAAAATTAAGTGGAGCAATTGCTTCAAAGCGGCTCGCCCAGAAGCGACTGCTTCACTCAATGATATATTAACTAAATGTAAATATATATTAACTCGATGTCTAACTACACAAAAATTTCTAAAGAAAAAGTGAAGCAAGTTTTTAAAGTTTTCAATGCCGGTAGCCGTTTTATTTAAACTGACAAGAATACATTTTTGCTTTGCTTTGAATTATTATTGCGTCCGTTTAGGCTGGCAAAACAAACTTGGGCTGGCAAAAATTTTGCTTCACTGCGGAAGCGCGAGTTAGATATCTAGTTAATATATATCATTGGCTTCACTCAAACCACTGTCCTACTGCCCATGCCTTTCTAACCCTCGTTTAATCACTTTTAAAATGGGTTGAACGAAATTCTCAAACATCGTGTCGAATGTTTTAACTTGAGACAGAGTTCATTTCCGGCGCTTGAGAATTTATTTAAAACTATTAAGACAATTTTTTTTTAACGATCAAAATTTTTGTAGAAAGAAAAAAATTTTTTTGGGGTACAAAACGTTAGATACAGTGGTTTTCATAAATTTAGACGCACTCATTTTTTTTACATATATGTAAGAAAATACTTAAAATAAAAATAAAATAAAAGTGCTACCGCTATTTTTGATATATAAATTTATAGAGGAAGTGAAACTCTATTATAGAGTACCTAAATTTTTTTTACAGGATGTTTATTACTCATTCTATACCAATTAACACAAAAAAGTTAATTGATAAGCTTGATTTTATTTTATTCATAAATTAAGACGCACAATCAAAAAAGTCTTATATCTTGTTAATTGATAGTTAGTTAGTACTTTTTTCCCATATTTCTCAAAAATAGGCCTAAATTAAATGATTTTGTCAAAAAACCTTATATAAATATGAATTACCTGGAATTAGTTACTCATTATTTAATAAATAAACAAAAGTGAAGTTAGTTTTGCACTAAAATTATGCGAAAAAGGGGCAAAAGACGTATCACTCAAGGTGGAAGATGGTAAATTATTGCTCACATCAAAAAAGGAACCAAAGGTAATAGAGAAATCGCCAGGTTAAAGGCGACTAAAATGTCAAAGGAGACTAAAATGTTGTCGTGAAAGAAGGTATTGGACAATAGAACAATGGAAAAACATTATGTGGAGTGATGAGAGTAACTGTTTGCTTATCAATCACAAATCTAACATAACATTCAAAAGAATGGCTCACGAAAAGTATTATGCCAGGCATAGGCGCCGAGTTCACGGGGGCAACAGGGGCAGTTGACCCCCCAGATCTTTATACAAGTAATATATTATCACGGATTATCATAAGAGCGAGAGTATCTATTCGCCCCCGTAATAATCCGTGATAATATATTGTGTGTATAAATTTCTGGGGGGTCCACTACCCCTGTTGCCCTCGTGAACTCGGCGCCTATGATGCCAGGTACATTAAACCGACTGTACAAAGTGGAGGAGACTCGATAGGAATCTGGTCATACTTCAATTACAAAGGTCTTAGTATGTGTCAAACATACACCGGAAGAATCAACTCCAGAATATAGTAGAAGTACTGGAAAACAAGACTAATTCCATCAATTGATCTGCTTATGCTCAAAGATAAACCATGGAAACTTCAACAAGATGGAGCTACTGCACATACTGCTTACTATACAAAGGAGTGGTTCAACGATAATAATATCAAGACAATACCGTGGCCTCCATACTCACCTGATTTGAACCCGATTGAAAACGTTTGGGCTTGGATTGACCGTGAATTGGCAAAGGTTCAAATTTCCACACTTGGCCAGCTGAAGGACGTTCTTAAGGAGACCTAGTATAGGGTCCCAGAAGCGATGTGCAAAATGTTGTTACAACTAAGAACTCTTCTAGGCATTGACTCTTGTTGAGTCAATGTCTAGAAGAGTTCTTAGTTGTATTAAAGCAAAACGCGGATACACAAAATATTGATTGGTTCATAAATTACGCCTCCTAATGTATCGTGCGTCTAAATTTATGAATAGTTTTTTTTGTCCTATTTTTTTAATACCATGCAGTTGTACCTAATTATTACTCAGTATTTGTATTTTTTTTTGTAAACTTTTTTTTAATTTTTTATTCTGTATGTATTTATCTAATAAATAGAAAAAAACTAAACCGAAACCTTTTTTCGTTATTGTTTTATCGTTAAAAAACTAAAAATTTCTATTCTCAAATATGAGTGCGTCTAAATTTATGAAAACCACTGTATATTCTGAATATGAAATGGAGTGTAAAGATTTCCTAACTTTGTATACAAACCCTAAACTTTGTATACAAAAAACTTAATAAAATACAAAAAAAAAATAAAAAAGATAAGTTTGAAGTATTGTGCTGGTTAAGAAGCGTAGTTAAAAGTTCTCGATGATCTTTTTGATTAATTTATGGAGGTTGAGGGGTTTTAGAGCGTCCTTTACCAAAGAAATAATTTTTGGTAAACTAAATCAGAGGAAGAATGGCTAAAACAGCAAGCTTATCCGTATTGAGTCGATATGAAACAAGATATATTTTAAAATAGTTAAAATGGCTTCCGAAAAAAATGCTTGACTAAAAATGTCTCTTGATTTGAGTAGGGTTAATTTTTTTTTTATGTTAAAATTTAATAGAAGTTAGTAAAAGCTCTTTTTTTTTTATTAAACCATCTTTTTTGAAACCAAAAGAAAATTATGTTTTTGTCATCTAAAGATTACAAAATAGATAAAGCATGAGTTGTTTTCAGAGTAAATAGTGGTTTAATAAATAAAGAAAATATCAGTCGAAAATCTGGATCAAGTTAATAAACGATATTGCTACTGGATTGCAAGAAGCCTCATCAAGTTCTTTAAAAAGAAGATGGCCAGGATCCTAATGTATCTAAAACATCATCAGATCATCTCAAAGTCCTCAGATCGAGTCTTTTAAAAATTCTTTATCATTTATACACCTTCGAGAAGATTCTGTTAGAAAAAGTCATGCAATATTTCTTTTGTTATTTCAAAGTGTTAAATTTACCAACAAACCGACATCAACAAGCAATTTATGCCTTTAATTTTGTAAACGAAAATACGATCAAGCTTAAAGAAAATAGTTTTTAATGAAAATTATTCAAATGCAGTGTTATTTGAATTTATCACTCATCGCTACTTTTTTATTTAAAGATAACCAGCCATTTTTAATTCTCCCACATTCAACAACGCAGGACAATTAGCGGTAGGTTCAATCCTTTGAAGCGAGGGTTTTCGATTGTATTTGCTGCTATTGAAGGGCTCAGTCAAAAAAAATGCTTCAGTTACACTTTACAGTTTTGAAAAAAAATGATTTCAAAGTTAAGTTTTTTTCTTATTTCATAAAAACAGTTGAAATTAATGATACAGTTGTGACTGATATATTTAAATAAACCAGTTGCGCATTTTTTCCGTTAACTAAAAATACAGGGATAATGGGAGAGAGTAATCGAAAAATATAAAGGTCTCATTTTTCAATAAATTATAATTCAGGTACTTTTTCTATTGATGCTTCAATTGTTTTTAGTCGATTATTTGGACTAAACCTCTCAAGAACATTTTGCTGGAAAAATTTGGAGCAAAAAGTACCTAACACCAATATTATTTTAATTGGAAGATCTCGATTTGGCTACTTGAAAAATCTGTCAATTCTCACTTGTAAACCCTTACCACGCGCATTCGGCATCAAAAGGACATACATGTCCCAGGCTATCAACATTAAGTAAAAAAATGATAAATGGGTATTTATACAGAGGGCAATTTTGGAAAAAGCTATTGACGAAAAAGATTTATTCTTTACAAAAGTACAAAACTGATTTTTTAGTTTGTTATACATAAAATTTATTTTACTTTATATATTATACATATGTATATAATATTGTATATTTTCGTACAAAAGTTTGATATTTCTAAAAAAAAATTTTTTACCAAAAATATTTTATAAAAGATAAATTTGAAACTAAAGCAAAATTTTTTTTAAGTAAAAACATTAATTTTGATATGAACGTTTATAAAAATACTTTAGTCGTTGCTATTTTTATAAGAATAAACGAAATCCAACAGTTGACCACAGGGGAAAAAACGGACTTTTGTGGTTTCGAGATTTTTAAAAGTTGAACGAAGATTTTTTTTTGTGTGTGTGTTTACGGTTCTCTTGGACTAACTTATCTTGTTTTTTAAAATTTATAGCAAATTTGTTTTGATTATCTATAAGACAGAGGGGCAAGATTTATAATTATTAAAAAATGCCGTTTTCATATGCGGTCTTTAGTTGTTATTCCTGCGTTAAAAGAACGTAAGATGCAAGTTTTAAACTTTTTTATAAATGTCAGATAAAAGCCGTCGTTTTTTCTTCAAATCGCAAGAATAAGAGAAATCTTTTAATCTTCATCATAACTTCTGATATTCTACAGAATCTCTCGAACATTTTTCTTTCACAAAGTTAAACCCATCCTTTTGCAAGAGGATAAAAATGATTAACTTTATAAGAACTCATAAATATTTACTTAAAATTAGTTACAACTGCAATATTTTTATATTCAAAGATAAATATTAGCAAAGATATTTAATATAATTTAATAATATAAGAATAAATAGTATGCTTAACATGTAATAACAAAAAAATCCGTTACAAACTTAATAATTTACAAAAATTTAATTCTCTATAAAAACTATGGCATTTTACCACAGCTTTTATTTTTTCAGAACTTAATCAAACATGTCTAAAAGCTTGAATAATCAAGAGTCACTCCGAAAACGATTGTACGCTTTTTGAATTTGCATCCAAAAGTGGACAAAACGTTTATTGTTAATCACTTTCGCATGGAAAATGTGCCAAAATTGACCATGTATAATATACTGTTTCGAAAGGAGAACAATATAGGACCAGAACGAAAGTGATCGAACTGCAAGAAAAGTCCCTAAGAAACAGATAAAACACGTATAAAAATCGATCGATAAGAAGGATGGGTGCTTCACAGCGTAGCTTACCAAAGAGATTCAATATTTCCTAGCAATATGTATCCTAAATTATCAACCAAAGACGAGCATTTGGTATCGTAAAACTAAAAGAACATCGGTTCAGAAAACGTCTGTGAGTCCTAAGTACCGAAAATGGGTTGCACTTTTTTAGAAAAAAATTGTGATTATTGACGACGAGTCTTATTTTCCTTTTAGCAACACCGATCTTTCTGGCAACGCAGGATATTATACTTCTGATCCCGACGCAACGATTAATGAGGTCAAACTCAAAAAAAAAAAAACTAAATGTGAGCCAAAATTATTTGTCTGGATAGCCTTGTCGGAGAAAGGAATCTTAAAGCATTGTATCGCTCCTTCGGGCCAAGCAGTCGACATGGGTGTGTACATTTCCAAATGTCTGGTTAAATTAGAAATGTTCATCAAAAAACGACGGAAATAGTGTTTTGGTCAGTTTGGCTTCCGCACACTATTCAAACAAAGTGCAAGATTACCCAAAAGGCGAAAATATCGAATGTGCCGAGAAACAAAAACCCTGCTAATATGCACGAATTGCGTCCGATCGAGGATTTTTGGACTGAAATTAAAAGATTGGCGTATGCAGATAATTGGCAAGCTGAAAATCCCCGCCAACTAAAAAATTGAATCGAGTTTTGTATGAAAAAACTCGACCATAATCGTGTACATAGGCTTGGGGTGAGTACTTTCAAAAGAGTTGACCGTGTTCGCCAAAATGGACTGATAAACGAATAGTTTTTTTTTATATTGTAAAGTAAAAGTTTCTTATAATTGCGGTTTTTAAACTTAAAAATAAAATTGATAACTCCGTTCAAGAAATATTCATTTTCAATGTTTGTCTAGATTTTTAGTCACATGTTATATAACTTTATTTGTATAAGCGTATTATCAAAATTTAATTGTACGTTTTTAAATTTTATAATTAATTTCTTTATATTATCAAAGAACCGCACAAAATCATTTTATTCTTAAGTTTAGATAGTAAAGAGAATATATATATATATATATATATATATATATATATATATATATATATATATATATATATATATATATATATATATATATATATATATATATATATATATATATAATATCTTGTTAAGCTTAACAAATTTCACTTGAAAATACCTTAACTTTCAATGGAAGATCTTTCCAAAACTCATAATGAGGCACTGAATTCATTCCCTTTTTGTTACGCAATATCTTTAGGAGGAGAAAACCGACAACAAAATATACAAACGTGATAAAGAAAAATCTAAATGAACAATGAAAAAAATAAAAGTATGAGGAAAATTTCATTCTTCTCTTGCTTAGTTTGAATACTTAGAACTTTAAATCTTTTCAGAGGAAAAAAAACTTAGTCGTACTGAATGTACTTTAGTTATATTGTGTTCAGCGTGTGGAATTGAACATTGGAGATATTTTCTTTACTATTGCTTAAAACTTTGGGAACTTACAAATAAAAATAATAAAATTCAGGAATGGTGACTGAATAAGTCCAGACAGCTAACTTTATAAAATTGGTATTAATCATAAACTTGTTTTGAAAAGTTGATTTCAATACAAACTACAATGACTTAAATGAAACTTACACAATCACCAAAATAGAACCAATACTTAGACCATCAGACAACTGCTTCTCAAATTGAAAACAAACACCGGGACAAGCACATTCTGTTGTCAAATTAAAGCTCTTAAAAAGAAACACATTAAAAGTAGAATAAAACAAAGAAATTAAAATAGATTTAATAAATTAAAAATTAAAAAAATTAAGCAATTAATTTTCACAACATAAAAATTCAGTTTATCAGTAATATCTTTTTTTCCATTTTTAAATTGTCCAGAATAAAAAAACTACATATGCATGTCTTTATATATCTACATACATATACATGCATACATACATAAAGGCATGCATACATGCATACATACATGCATACATTACATACATTATATACATTACATTACATACATACATACATACATTCATACATACATACATACATACATACATACATACATACATACATACATACATACATACATACATACATACATACATACATACATATATATATATATATATATATATATATATATATATATATATATATATATATATATATCAAATAAATACAAATATTATTTTATTATAAGAAATTTTATATATATATAAGAAAACATCAAATAAATACAAATATTATTTTATTATAAGAAATTTTCGCTGGATTATGGTTTCCAGAATCATCAGCTCATAAAATTATTTTTAGTTAAAAAAATAATTTAAAGTTAACTGACATCAGCAGCTGAATGACTTCTTTCTTTTTTTTTTATTTTTAATACAAAAAAGTGAAAAACGGTGTCTAAAATTTAGTTTTGGGCGCCATTTTTCATATATAGAAGGGAACACTGGTTCATGATTTTATTGGTTTAGAGGGGAACATTGGTTCAAACACAAACTCTTAAGGTTCCCCCCTAAATGGCAATATTAATCTTGATAATGGGCAATTTTTTAAAACTAAAATTTGGACACCATTTTTCAAATTTTTGCATAAAAAATAAAAAAAAAAAAAACCATTCAACCAAAATATGCTTTTTTACTTTCAAAGATATTTTTTTTTGTTAGTAATATAAAATAATAAATGCGTTTTTATGCATATAACTAAAAATATATATACATGTGTAAGTATACAACTAATATTTGTTAAATATAATAGTAAAATCTATATAAAATACATTCATTTTTTATATATCTACATATAAAGTCCTTTTATGCAATATTCTAAAAAAAGGCATACAAAGACTCCTTTCTTTACTTCTGCTGGAAGCGACATAATTGGTGTTGT
The DNA here is from genome assembly GCF_058129835.1 of Hydra viridissima. Classification (NCBI taxonomy): domain Eukaryota; kingdom Metazoa; phylum Cnidaria; class Hydrozoa; order Anthoathecata; family Hydridae; genus Hydra; species Hydra viridissima. The sequence continues at coordinate 1,328,496 of NW_028324305.1, forward strand.
AGCACTTCTATCACAATGTAAAGTTACAGCTACGTGTCTAAAAAAAATATTTAAAAGCCAGACAAGTTAAGTTGCAAGAATTTTATGTTCAAAATTTGTTAAAAACAAAATGAATACCTTTTTATTCCTAATTGTAAATCTCCTTGATAGTTAAACACTAAAGTGTGGTTTTTAATAGTGGGTTTAAAAGTTGAGGGGGTACCAACAGAAAAATAATTCTCTTCTCCATCATTTTGACACACCTGAAAACATAAACTTGGCCATCACTATCATTATTTAAAAATTAATAAATTATTTAAAAATTACTGCTAAAAAAATTATTTTTCTTTAAACAGATAACTTATTTGAGTAATGCATCTTTAAATTTTATTTTATTTTATTTATTTTATTTATCATTTTATTTACATTACATTTAAATTAGATTTTTTAAGTTTTAACTAAGAACCTTTTTTTAGTATAGTGTTTAAAACATAAGTAAAAGCTAGATGTTAATGAATTGACTTCTAAATTACCAATAGTAGATTAACTCTTGATTATTTATTGTTAAAATGTTATAGCTATTATTGATTATCTAGTACTTAAAGCTAATTTTTTAAATAATATTTGGTTAATTTATAATTCTTATTTTTAAATTATTTAATTTATGATTCTTATTTTTAAAAAATAATTGTTAACTGTTCTACACAAACTTGTTTTATCTAAATTCTTTAACTACTTAAGATGAATAAACTCACAACCACTGAAATGTGTGCACAGCGAGCACAAAGTTTCAAAACATATTGTGCAGCAAAAGGGATCAAAATTTTATTCCTTTTGCAGTACAAAAGGGATAAAAATTTTATCCCTTTTGCTGCACAACTACTGAGAGGCAAAATTTGTAAAAACACATTTTTGATAACAAACTTAATTAAAAAATCTTATTGAATGGATAATTAGCAGAACAAAACACGATTTCATAAAATGTAACTAGAAAATAAAACCATTAGAGGTAGATGGAAATTTATAATACTTACAAGTGTATCTCGGCATAAATTTGTGCCAGAATCACCTTTGTCAAATGGTGTGCAAGGATTGTAATCAAAAAAAAAATGTGGGCTAAACGGAGTTGTTTCTGTTTGTTGAACATTGTTGAACCTAAAAAAAAAATTTTTTTGAATGATTTCTTTAGAAAAAGTAAGATGATTTTCTATCAATAAAAATACTTGCTTTGGTGAGACAGGACTATCAATTCGCCAAAGGGATACTATTTTTTCAGAATCTGACATTTTACATGAACAAGAATCCAATAAAATACAACTCTTTGATGAGACTGATACCAAAAACATGCATGCAATTAAAATATTTACTACAACTGTCATTTTTAAAAAACTAAAAGAAAGATTTTTTATAAATGAATCTTTGGCATGTTTATACTTGCATATATATATATATACACACACACACACACACACACACACACACACACACACACACACACACACACACATACATATAAAGGGATACAACAAATTTTAAAATTCTATTCCCATGTGATTTGTGCAACAAATCACATGGGAATAGAATTTTAAAAAAATAATACAAATAACAATAGCAAGTGTGAATTCTTAAAAAATTTCACCCTTTAACAAAATTTACATGTATAAAATGGTCTTCTTTTAATTTTGCACAATGGAAGTAAGTCTTGCATGACTTCAATTTCCAATTCAGCACAAATATTTTCTTCTTCTTCACTGCTCAATTTATCAATGGTATCTTGACTGACTTTTTCCATAATCAACTTGAGTTTTATTAGATAAACTCCTTGTGTATCTACTGCAGTTGTGGTGTAGTAGCCAGCTCCACTATTTATTTACATCAGAAGATTATAGAAGTCTCTATCTTCCTAGCATAACCATCCTCTTTTTCATTAGTTAAATTGAACAAGCTGGTAAAGTCTTGTGCTCCTGGTTTTCTGATGTTTTTTTCAAACATTTTTAGTACATTCTTAATTTTTCTTTCTACTGTAAACTTGCCTAGTTGAATTAGAATATTCAGTTTTTCCCCATAAGATTTTTACTTTAACCACAATCACAACACTCTCTTCTCTGCTTTTCACGTTTGCAGCCAAGCACTTAAATTGGTCCAGGATAAGCTGTTCTGAAGACATTTTGTCTATACCCATAACACACACACACACACACACACACACACACACACACACACACACACACACACACACACACACTAGCACAATTCTGTTTAATGCAGACACATTAGCACAATTCTGTTTAATGTCATGGCTTAAATTATTATCATAATTTTTTTTTCAGTTTACAAGTGTGAAATATAATTATAGCATATATAGCATATATAGCATACTTTATGGAATCATATACTACGCTAGATAATACTTTTGATGATTAATAACCTCTTAATATTTTTTTAGTAACTTTAATAACAATTTTTTCTCTTAATTACAAACACAATAAACTTTTAATGTTTGCTTATGACACTTGAGACTTTACAGAAAGAGAATCTTTATCACATAAAAATAAAATTTAAACTATTATTACTTTTAAACTTTAAGTTAGTGGACATTTATGCTAAATTAATTACATTTGGAATTTACAACTGAAAGACTTTTGCCTATTTTATTCGGGCAAAAGTTAAAGTTTTTTCATATTTTCTTAATATGAAATAATTATGAGTCTTCATAAGTTTGTTGCTTTTTTTAACACCGATAATTTTTTAATGGTTTTCAAAAGTTTTATTCAGGTAAAATTCACTACATCAGCAACCTCTTCACTTAACAACCACACAAACAGTAAATTAGTCCGTAGACGCTATATTAAAAAAAAAAAGTAATTTGTCCTTTAAAGTTACATAATAACTAAGATGATTCCATTGTTCTTTTTACACGAATTCAGCGGGATATAAAATTTATAAACTTAAATACATTTAAAAATGGGTATATCTATACCATTTTAACTTGGCGTAAAAAATAAATACAATTATATATAAATATAATTTTTATTCAGAAAAAAAGTTTAAATTAATAGCTTTAGCTATCCTAGATTTTAAAATGGTGAGATTGACATGTGCTTTTTCTATGTGTTTTAATAACTTCACTTCTAAAGACGCAAATGGGAAACCAATAGTATTTTATCGTCTTCCACGTGTAGAAGCTATTCAGTACGAATACAAAAAACTTTTTAAAACAGTTGGAATGATATGGGATCATGTTCACATTTGTGCAGCTCATTGGAGTATTGGACGAGAAAGTGCAACATCGTTACCCGATATTGTTAAAACTTTTGAATTCTTTGGCGCAACTTTTCCAATGTTCCTGATACTGACTGCCCAGTTTCTTTGAGCCATATTAAACATTCAACACAAAACGTATATATATATATATATATATATATATATATATATATATATATATATATATATATATATATATATATATATATATATATATATATATATATATATATATATATATATATATATATATATATATATATATATATATATATATATATATATATATATATATACGTTTTTAAATTTTAAGTAATGATTTTGCAACAGAAATAGATTTTTAAAAACTTTCTTGTCACTAAACTTTTTATTTGTAAAACAGTTTTTTTATGGTGAAACCTTAAAAAGTTGAAAAAACGATGTGACGGGTGAAAAGACGTGTTCAGATGGATATTGTAGAAACCACGTGTTGTGCCCCATCCGGCACACTTGAAATCTAATAATCACAGCAACAATTTCTACCACGTGCATGAAACTGGTGTCAATTTCGCTTCCGTAAAAGTGGTGTCATTTTCGCTTTTGTAAAAACACGTTTCGCTTAAATAGTAATATTTTCTCATTGAACAATTCGTTTCATTTGTAGCTTACTTATACAGGCCAATTTACAGGCAAAAAAAAAAATTTGAATAAGAAATTATATCCAAGTGTTGTGTTACTGGGTTCATAAACAATTATGGCATTAGTGAAACTAGAGTGGAAATGTTTCGTTTAAAAAGTAATTACTTTGCGCTGTACTTTATCTTAAGAGCCAAAAAGGAACTTTTTTTTTTTAACTATAAATTTCAATATTTATTAAAAAAAACGTTGTGAAAACCTAAATCAAGGATTTTTTTTTTCTATATAAAAAACTAGAAAAATTACTCTCATAATTGAATAACGTTGGAGTGCGAAAATCATTGATCCAATAAGATTTTGAAACAATACGAAGTACACCATCTTAATTAAGATATTTACAAATGTAACATGAAATAAATGCAAAAACTTTTTTTCATAGAAATTAATGTACTGCATTAATTTTTACTTAATATTACTCAAAGTATTTAAAATTTAACATTTTACTTTTATTTTTTTATTAAACGGGAAATGTATGAGCTTCAACAAAAATCCATAGATATGCGACGTATATATCATACACGATAGCCGATTAAAACTTTGTTAAAATAAGCACATTTTTTTATTAATGGCATTTTTATTATTCAATATTAGAACTTTCTGATTTTGAATTGCGTATTTTGGTTGTATCTATTAGCCAAATTCATATAACGCGGTTTGTAGGGAAAAAAATAAAAATGATAGCGTTTTAAATAACAACAAAATCGTATGAAGTCTATTTTTGTATATAGATAGTTTTGTTTATATAAATTTCAAATCTTTTTCAATAAAAATAGTTACTTTAGTTTAAAGTCGTATTATGTCGAAAAATATAGATTGATTGAAAAGTGAAAAAATGAATTTTCAAAAGTAAACGGTTTTTTTTATATTAGTTATGAAATCTACTTATTATAGTATTTTACTGAAAATGTTGGTTTCTGTTTAAAGTTATAAAATGTCACCAAGTACTTATTCTTTGAATAAAATAGAATGTTTAATATGGCTCAAAGAAACTGGGCAGTCAGTATCAGGAACATTGGAAAAGTTGCGCCAAAGAATTCAAAAGTTTTAACAATATCGGGTAACGATGTTGCACTTTCTCGTCCAATACTCCAATGAGCTGCACAAATGTGAACATGATCCCATATCATTCCAACTGTTTTAAAAAGTTTTTTGTATTCGTACTGAATAGCTTCTACACGTGGAAGACGATAAAATACTATTGGTTTCCCATTTGCGTCTTTAGAAGTGAAGTTATTAAAACACATAGAAAAAGCACATGTCAATCTCACCATTTTAAAATCTAGGATAGCTAAAGCTATTAATTTAAACTTTTTTTCTGAATAAAAAACACAAACAGAACAGCTTTAAAATGCGCTAAACAAGTTTAAACAAAGCTACCATTTTTATTTTTTTCCCTACAAATAGACCCAGGCCTCTGACGTGAATTTGGCTAATTACAATATATGAAGATTATAAAGGAAAAAGAGGTCACACTTTCGCAATATTTAAGTTGTCGCCCCCCTGCCCTATTAGATAATTGAATAAAGTATAAACGTATACTTTGCAGTACCTTGGGTTTCTGAATACAAATTATGTAAAGTTTGTGTAGTTGCAGTGGCTCTTTTACTCTGAGGTTTGCGTTTTTGAATAACATTTCTCTCAATGGGTGTAACAGTATTCTAGTTGTCGCAGCAGAGAAAAACTTAAGGGTGATATTGAACGATAGGTAGTAAGTTCAAAAACACATTAGTTTAGTAAATGGATTTCGGTGTCTTTTCGAGCTATCAGTCATCAAGAAGTTCCACATTAGCTTTCAATTTGATCCTTACCAAATCACGATTACCAAATTGCGATTACATTCAATGTAAAATTCGAGGAAATAAATTTTAAATAATAATTATAATAGTAATTAATAACTAAATGTATTTAAGTTTATAAATTTTATTTTTTATATTCAATCAACAAACTATGAAAGCTTGTAAAAGGATATGTCACTGTTTATTTATCACACCAGTCGCACTTACCTTTATATATTTCACCAGAAATAATGTCACCACTACGAGATTATCTATAAGTATCTGTCAGTAACTTCATACCTTAAAGTTAAAGATGCGGTCCTGTACACATCGGTGTGTGAATGTGTAGAAACTAATTTGTTTTTAAATGAAAAATTTGAACGGGCCCTTCCTTTTTCACTACCCACTGCATAATTACTATGGTCGTCATATGCGTTAAAATATCATTCATCGTGTTATGATGACAGCCATCATCCTAAAATTGTACAATATGATATAATTACAATTCCCTTGGTATCAATCCACCTATTGTTTCTGTGGGGTTCTAATGTTTTAATTTCTAATGCTGTTAAAATAACCACATATGAAGAGCTTTATTTACTTGAATCAGTCGTTTCTAAGCTTAATGTCACATTGTCTAAACTATTTCTATGCACACCATCAGGTTTTGAAATAAGACGAGATTAGTGGAAAGTTATTAAGTCTTTGGATTTGGAAAAACAAATTTTAATGGTCCATTAAACGATTAAGCAATTCAATCTTTTTGTGCTCGCATTTTTTCACATTGAGAATTATTTTACATCTTCTTTCATTTACAATTTAAAGCTTCTTTAGTGTGAAATTTTTGTCACATGCATTGTGCACAGTTTCACATTATTGATGGTGCGATGTTTTTTTCAGTTCTCTTTCATTAATTTTTTTTTTTTTGAAGTGTTTGAGATGAGAAAAGCAATTCTTTGATATCTAATGCTAAACACTTTGTAAAATACAATTGTATTAAAATAAAGTCAAACAAGGTGTATACATATTTGTTTTGGTTGATTGAGACTGAGCAGTAAACGCCTTAAAAAAAGAAAACCATAAGCCATAAGATTAGGAGTAAACAAAATATTTTTGGACAGATGCCAGAGAAAGTTAACTGAAGTAGATGAAAAAGTTTCTTTGCTATGCATAAATGATAAATATGCATTTTTGTTATACAACCTACGCTCGCATTACCTAGTACGCCTGAGTCAGTCTACCTACAGTACCAACCCCTATAAAACGCTGAGGTGCGCGATATAGAGAACTAAAAACCAAACTCGAAATGTTCGTAAATAGAAAACATGGTTAGCGGTATAGGGCTCGCGTCGAACCTGATCGCTCTCCCTTTGATATCTGATTTTTTCTCGGAATAAATGTAAACAGCGTTATTTAAGATCGCTGATCTCAAAAAATAACTGGATAGCGTATACGGCAAGATTTTTGAAGCCAGTTTTGGCCTCCCAAGGTGGCGGCGAAATTAATCTTAAGCTCAAATATTGATAAATATATAACTTTCAAATAAAAATCTATTTTTTTGTTTAAAATAAGATTTTTTTTATAAAAATAACGGAATGTTACATAAATTTCAAATATAAATATTTTTTCATTTAATAAAACATTCTTACAATAACTTGTTGTATATAAAAAAGTTTTAAATTCTTAAAACTTAAAACTAAGTGTAATTAAAATAAACAACGAAGAAAATTTGAAAATTTACTGGAAACTTAGTGAGAGCCATTTTAAAATTTTTTGAATCGGACTAAATATTTAACATTACAGTTTAAAGAATAACTATTTTTTAGTGGTTACTGAGATTCTAGTTAAAAAAAAAAACAGGTTAGGACCATATTTTCACCATACAATCGGAGCCTCCAGAAATTAGATAATTGCCGCTTAAACCGAATAATACGGTCTGATTCACACCTTCGTGTGCTGAAAGTCTTGTTACCTCACCAGTAGCTATAGTGTAAATTATGAGAGAACCATCGTTGGAGGCAGCAGCAACTACATAAGCGTCTGGATCAAAAACTACTCTATTAATTGGATGAGGTCCAAAATCACACGTTATAAAAGCAGCTACATTACGAACATCCCACAATTTCATTTCACCGAATGCATCGCAGGACGCTATAGTATCTCCCTAAAATGATCAGATATACAATAATAATAGCAATAATATATATACTAGCATAATAATACTAAAAAATATTTTCAATAAAATCTTTCAAACCATAGCTATTAACTGACCTGAATGTTGAAAGTGGCATGATTTATTGGATGTAAATGACCATAAAACGTACTAGCACGCAATTTAGTTCGAAGGTCCCATAGAGAAATAGTTTTATCGACTGAGCTTGTACATAATATATTGGAAAAAGGAAGAAACTGAATACTATTGACAGATTCAGTGTGGCCACGTAATGTTCCTCTGCATCGCACGCTAAATATTTCAAGTGTTAACAAGCTGTTTATAGTGTGGCAATTCCTTTAACTTATTGGTTTTTAACAACAAAATTTAAATAAAAAATTAAAAAAAAAAGAACTTAGAAAGAAAAATTAATTTGTTTCAATAGCAAATAAAAACCTGTTAACATCCCATATCTTAGACGTACCATCCATGGAGCAAGTGGCCAAAAAATCTCCAGCAGAATGCCAACTGCAGCCCCATACAACATCTGTGTGCTCATCAAATGATAAGACATAATCCTCACTTACAAAATCCCATAACTTGACTGTTCCATCGCCAGATGCAGTGGCTAAATGACTTCCTCTATTTAAAAAAGGCCGCAGTAAAGGTCACGTGAATTTAATTTAATGCAGAAAAGATACCAGCAAGGATATATATATTTTTTATCTTTTTTTAAACATTTAAATAACAAACAAGTTTAATCAAAATCTAGACACAAAATACTTTTTTCTATAAAAAAAAAAAAAAAAAAATTTACTAAAGTTGATAAATTTGTAGCTTTTATTTGCATAATACATACTGAGGGTTAAAATCGCAATCAGAAATCCAGCCTGAGTGACCAACACCACTTCTTATATTTTCACCACTGAAAAGCAAAGTCATAAAAACCTTAATGTTCACATTTTGTAACACTAAAAAGTTTGTAATGTTGAGAGGTTTAAAAAAAAACAAAGAATTTTTATAAAGAAACTAACTCCGGAAGCGACCATAATTTCCAAGTTTGATCATCACTCACTGAAGCTAAGACCTGCTTTCGAGGATGGAGAGAAACTCTGAAAAAGATTTTAAAGAACAGAGGGGAAATATGTATGCTTAAGGAGCCTACGAAAGAATAAAGCAGAAAATTTCCATCAAAATAGATTTATTAAAAACATTTAATGCGTTTACCCACTCACAGCCAAAGAATGAGCTTGAAAACTATTACTAAGACGAAATCCCCCACTTCTTCTCAAATGTAAGCATGGTTTCGGCTTATTTGATAATAAGGGACTAAAACCTTTATCAGAAGGCCAGTCAGAATCCTAAAAAAAAAATCCAATAATTTCATTAGTACAAAAAAGAAAATTTCTTTTTGCATAATTTTTCACAGTCAAATTAAGGCAAAATTTCCAACACCACTACTACAGTATGAATGCCTTGCCTATTTTTAAAAGAATAAACATTCAAATAGCTTGTGCTTACTAGAAAAATGTTTTATACTAGACTAGCTAAATTAGAATTTTGAATACCTTGGGATGCTTTTTAGGTGAGATCTTTGAGTCTTTTGTTGGGCATAATGATTTTATGTTAGAAGTTTCTATATTAAAAAAAAATTTTCCTTTTTTTTTTATTAGTTGAATGAGCTTGTGGAATCACTAGCATTATTAATTTTTAATTTAAATTTCAGAATTTAAAACTGATCCTGGTGACACTATTTAGGTTTACCTTTATACAAGTAAAAATTTAATGCCCAAATAGACTTAGTAAGGTTCAATCAAATTTATTAGATAAACTTGTACCTCTGGCTGATGATTGACATTTTGTTATTGATTGAAAACCTTCTATCTATCAAAAAAAAATACAATGAGTAGAAAGCTTTTTTTTAAAATCAAATTCCAAAAACACAAAATAAATTTCTTACTTGATTAACTGCACGATCTCTTTCAAGTTTAATCAGCATCTTTTCCTTCATTGCAGTCTAAGATAAAATAAAAAACAAACCAAAATGAATTATTTACAAAAATATTAATAATTATTTATAATAAAAAATTATGTAAATTTCTCTTTTATCCTTCATTTTTTAAACACTTAAATTTTTTTGCAAATTCTGTTGTTGTTTGAAATCCTCAAAAAGAACAAAATTATATCAGATGTTTGTAAAAAGATTGCAAGAAAACTTTTTCAAAATGTAAAACATTTGCATGCAACAGGGCAAAATTTCACAATAATTTTTGAGCAATGATTGTTCAAGTGCAACATCCTCATAGAAGAAGAATATTACCTCATATTTGTTCTGTAATGACCTTAACATTGGTTCATATGAGTCATAATGATCTTTTAACCTACAATTAGCGAAATTAAAAATAAACTAAAAATAAGAAAAAGAAAGGAAATAATTTCAAAAATTTTTTATGTAAACAAATTTGGTACAAAATAAATTGAAAAAAAGATTAAACCAAAACATTTCTTAAATCCATTGAAATAACATCTCAATCCAATAAATAAACAGTATATAAATAAATTATTAAATACAATTCTTTTAAACTCAACATTTAATTTGAGTTTTGAGGAATTGTATTGCAATATTTTATTTAAAAATAATAGTGAAGCAACTTTTAAAAAGGGATAGACATTTCCATAAAGTTTACAAACAATAACAATTATAATACCAAAGAAAATAAACAGAGAATCTGTTTTCTTTAGCATTATAATCATCAGATGTCTGCTAATATAAATAAATATAAAAATTTAATTTTAAAAACCAACATGTTGAGTTTGTTGTTATGAGTTATACACTGAACATAAAATCAATATATTTATTTTAGGATAAGAATATGTTTAACTATAGGATATTTAATACAGGAATATTTAGGATAGGGTATAGGAATATTTAGGAATAATTAATTTTAGTTTAATTTATTTAATAAATAAATTAATATATTTAACTAATAATTAAATTTAGGAATAATAGGAATATTTAGGATTAGGATATTTAATGCAGGAAAATGTTTACTCATAAAACTAACAGTATTAAAGGCAACCATCTAACTCCTTAATCTATATCAAGAATGTGTTTAGAACATGGTGCAAATTTTCTCTTTGCATAACTAATAACTTTCTTTATAAATTACCTTACCTTTTTATATCAGACAAAAGTTTTTCTTTTTCTTGAACAATTCTTTTGTGGTGCATTCTATGAAAATCTCGTTCCTTTTGCAGCTTCAAATGAATATCTTTGGCTTTTCTTACAGTTTAAAAAAAGAAAAAACTGCTTAAAATTTAATCTTTCACATTCATTTTTTTGTTTTTTTTAATTAGCAGGTCATAATTTACTAATTTAAAAGATTCAATAAACTACCTTGACAACTCTTTGTAGTTTTTTAACTCTTTTTGCAGTGAATTAGCTAATTCATCTAACTGACGATTTCTAAAATGTAAAATGTAAAAAAAAATTTAAAGTTATAAAATTCTCTTGACGGTTTTAGAATTCATTTGCTGAACAATCAATACAAAACATATCACCTGATATAAACATCAGGTACATTACTACAGTCTTCCTCTTTTAATAGGCCTTTCTCTTTAAACTCATACCTAAGTTAATAAAGACAGCTGTAGCTTACAAGTAACTTTAAAAAAAATGCATTATTTTGGAAGTAAAAAAAATTTGTTTCAATAATATTAGCCTATTATTTTCAGATATTCATAAGTAACAGTGAATTCAGTCCAAAAACAAAAAAGAGAACAAAAGCTAGTTGACAAAAAGTGTAGCATCCAAAAAAATGGGAGAATTATTACAGGGATTGCTTAAATCATAATTTTAAAATCATCTCAACTCAAGTTGTTTTTTAACCAGCTCACTATGCGTCGCGCTGATAGAAAAAAAGGAAATAGCCTTATAACTAGAGAACTGTTTAACATTTTGAAGTAATTTTTTTAACAAAGCATCAATTATGAGAAATTGTTTGTTTTTATATGTATTTATAAAAAAAGTCCGGTCTTTTTTAAAACCGGTTTCATTCCGGTTTTTTAGTTGGTTTATCCGGACTAATTCGATTTTTGATTAAAAAGATATAAAACTGATAGTTTTTTATATTTAAAACTCTAAGTCTGATATATCAGTTTATCTTTTTTAGGGGTTACAGGCATTTTTAGTCTCCACTTATATTTTCATGTTAAATAAAAAAGGAAATAACAAGTATTTTATTATAAATAAAAGTAAAATAAATACTCCAGTAGTTCCATTCCCCTCAAATGCAAAATAGAGGTTCTGATGCTAAAATAGGTTTTTAACAATATGTGGCTATGAAAATAGCCGTTTATTAAAAGTTGCTTATCAACTACAGCTGCATGGTTTAATGATGCTTCCTTGATTTCTTTTCTTAATATGAACCATTACTCTTTATCTTCCTAAAATTATTTAACAACACATTAAAATTTTAAAAAGTTTTGTTAATGTAATAAATAGTATAGTTTAAGATATAAACTATTTATTATAGAAATTATCTATCATCAAATTCTAATTCTAATAATTATACATTCAAGAAAAAACTTTATTCACTGTAATAAATAGATACAATTGAAATATAATTAAAATTTTTACTCTAAACGTATCTCAGTTATCCTTATGTGGAGCAGCATTTAATATTCACAACAAGCCTTCAAGAATTGCACTATGCATCACTTAATAGAAATAGGACTTTAGACACATCTTTGAGGAAAACAAAAATATGGCAAAATTGAGTCAATTTGAGGCCAATTGATGCAATTTTTCCTCAAACATGAAAGTTTGGGATTCTTATGTTTCAACTTTTCTAACAACTAGTATTTTTTTTTTTTTTTTTTTTGCAAGCATAAAAAAAACATACTGTTTGATTATGTAAAAAGATCTCAGAAATATCAGATTGGCTACCACCAGCACCTAAAATGTATCATTAATAAAATTAAACGATAACATTAAATATTTAAATTTAAAGGTATACATAGCTTTCTCCAATATTTACCTTAAGAACAGTTATCAGCTTAATCTTCTTGCATTATAGCTTTAATACCTCTTGCATTTTATTCTTCTTACAGTATAGGTACATGTCAGATGTCATAAATAAATAATTAGCTGTATCCCTAGTATTTTCAGCAAAAGAAGTTAATCGTGCATGACCTACTCCTGCAGTTTTGTTGGCTTTGTTCCTGGCTTTAATGGCACTCTCAGACAAAGAACCTATTGGATACTTAAAATATCTAATAAAAGAAACACCATGAACTACCATTCTATGTACAGACTGTGACATTGGAATGGCTTTTAAAAACTGATCATTAGAAATGAGACCAAACAGACCTTCAGATTTCTGCTTGAAAATTTTCACATCCGGTCTTGCGGTTGTACTATTTATATCAATGAGCAGGTCCCTAAATAGTTTCATCATAGTGGTATTCAAATTTAAAATTCTTCCAGTCACAGATGGATTATTAAAGAATTTTCGTGCAACATTGCCAGTGTTGGATGTACCACTTTCCTTCCTGACAAAAGATACCCTTATTTTTAATTGTATTTTGAATAAGTGCTGGAATTTTTTTTTGTTTTCAATAAATTCTTGGCTGTTTTTTGCTGGAATTTTTCTTCCTTGTTTCACTGCTGGAAGTTTGCAAGCAGTATTGAAAACCCACTCCATGCTGCATATCCACAAATGAAGACTGCAAATTCCAAGTTTCAATATATTCTTGTCTACATCTTTATCTTTATTCTAAATGGTTTCCATATTAAACTCCTTAGGACTTGCTTGACATACATGACAGCACTGAGATGCTATATTTTTTTAAAGCATTTTTGATACCACAGCATTAAATGTTTTACCATCATTTATTGTGGTATAAATAGTTGACAAACTTGAATTTATAACAAAAGTATTGTCATGAAGTGTAAACTTAATATTCTCTAAAGACAAAATTTCATTTTGTAAATGTTCAAACTTCTCTTGAATAAAACTAGTAGTCTCTTTGGCAAGATGACAGGTTGCATCTGGACTATTTGGATTACAATTTTTCCATAGTATCTTTTTTCCACTTCGAATCTCCAACAGTACAAACACTATACACAGTGGAATCATCCACACCTCTCTTCATAGTTGCTGCATTCTGAAATTCAGATTGGTCACTCTGACCATCACCACCCACTTTGCAAATAACATATATGTTATCACGTTCCTCCTGTGCTAAAAATTTAATAGAATTATCTTCATCCTCCAAAAGATACTCAAACACTCTAGAAACTGAATGTTTGATCATATTAAATAGACTACATTTTACTTCAGTTTCTGAATATTTCACCTGCTCTGGATATGTCAATTTTTTGTATTCTTTTAACTTGGTTAAACCTGGAGGAACAAGATGATGATTTTGTGTAACAATTTTTTTAAATTCAGCCCATGTTCTGTCTGTTAGTCTCAAATTGCAAAAAGTATGCGATGATAAATTTGGACCAAATAAATTAGACCTGGGTGCAGTAGAGGGATTAGATGCAAACCTTTTTACAGCATGTTCAAGTTCTTCTAGTTCTTTTCCCTGAAGATTATTAGTTCTTTTACGTTTCATCCTACTCATAAGTTCTAAAAAAGATTTTCTAGGTTTTGGTGCTTCAGGTGTTCCTATTGTTACAGTATTTCTCCTAAAACATGTATAAAATGTGTGTACAACTTTTAACTATATATATATATATATATATATATATATATATATATATATATATATATATATATATATATATATATATATATATATATATATATATATATATATATATATATATATATATATATATATATATATATATATATATATATCTTTGTATTTAGTGAAGAACAAACTGCTTTTTTTTCCACATTTGTTAAAGTTTTTTATCAACTCAAAAGCTAGTCTTTGAAAAATTTTGAAACTAACCATACAACCAGCATTATTTAGTGCAATAAACTTATACTTCAAAAGTTTTGCACAGGCTTTAAAATTTTTTCTTAAGAATATATGCCTTGGGGGAAATGTATGTGTTAAAAGTTGACGAAGAGTGAATGTAGCCATTTTGATAGTTAATAAAAATCATCGCAAGGCAAAACTGAATCAAATAAAAACTTACCGGAAGTTATTGAACTACGGAATTTTCATTTACTTCACAGAATTTAGTCGGTTTTTGAATAAAATTCACAGTAGTAAAAATGATTTTTAAGCATGAGGTCACAGAGGTTGCCTCAATTTTTTTGCATAGCAGTAAAGTCAATTCGCAGTAGCTATATTTTATTCAAAAAAAACGAGGCGACCTCTGTGACCACATGCTCAAATCAATCAATGTTTAAGAAATCAAAAAATCAGCAAAAAAATGCTATGCCAAAACCCTTTTTTTCTATTTCTAGTTTTACATTCAATTAAATACATGATTATTTTAATTTCGCATAAAAATAATATAGAAATTTAACACTTATCATATACTTTGAAAGGATTTTAACAAAAATGCGAGTTTTTTAAAACCTCAAAAAAACCCTTAAGATGTCAAAAGTTTAAAAAAACTTAAAATAATTTTTTTTTTATAAAGAGTTAAAACTAAATGCAAAAAAAAAAAAACTTAAAAAGTTTAAATATGAAAAATCACTAAAAAATATGTACAAAATCCTATTTCCGCTAAGCGATGCATAGTGCAGCTGTTGATAAGAAGACCATCCAAAATAGTGTTGGCTATGAACTGACTTACTCAAAAACAGTGGAGTATCTTACAAGGAAGTATGATTACTTCCTAATCCCATATATTCTTACATGATCTCAATAATAAAAAAATGATAAAAAGATTTTTTTGATATAGGAGTCAGTGATATTTTCATTAACATGAATATCACTGATAGGAGTTAGATTGTTTCTCTAAGAAATTCTTTTTTTTTTTTTTGCCTTAGCAAAATAGATCAGCTAAGGTTAAAATATCTTCTTAGAAATAACAGAATAGAATTATAGTATATAAGGTGGCCAAAAGTCAAAAAACCATTTAAAACTCAAATAATTTTCTACAATCAAAAATTTCTTTTTAAATTTCAGATTATAAAAGTAAACCCTCGGAAGTTAATTATGGAGAAAATTTGTTATAATGATCAAACTCTATTTAGAAAACAAGCAATCAATTGTGTGAACATAAAGAGCCTATACCAATCATTTTTTAGTTATTACAACAGTTTCAAATTCAGGGGTCTGTAATTTCTTACAAAATATATGCAGGGAGGTCATATTCACGGAGGTCACAGAATAACTTTAGTGTGTATTCCAACTTGAAGACAGTCCCAGCAGTAGGAGATGTTCCATAACTTGATTTAGAGAATTCATGGGATACTGCATGACTATCTTTGTAAGATAAGGAACTGAGCCAGTATGTTAATGGAATCAATTAGCATCTGCTGTACAGATACAAGAATTAGCAAGTCAAGAAGCTGATTTTATTTACAGTCTAATTACGGACAACAAGACCCATTTCTACTTAAACAGATTTGTTAACAAACAAAATGTCCAATTCTAGGGAATAGAAAATTCAAGAACAGACTACCAACATAGTCTGCATTCCATAAAAGTAACAGTTTGCAAAAGGTATCCAGAAATGCTAGAGAATACCATGCAGTCTTGGAAACATCAGAGGTATGTGGAAGCAAGATGGTGCTACTCCCAATACAAAATGCTTTTGAACTGAACTCTAAAGGGAAATTTTTGGGAGTAGGATAACTTTACCAAAATCTGAAATTACTTAACAACCGTGCTCACCTGACATAACTGCTTTAGACTGTGGGGGTATTTTAGAAATAGAGTTCCATTATTTTAACATGTGTTCTGTTACAATCCTGGAACCATTCAGCAATTGAAGACCAGCATCCATGTAGATATTTAAGAAATTATTCATCACCAGCTAACATCTTTTGTGATGATTTTAACAACTTAAGTCTTTATGAATAATTTGTTTTTGATTAAAGATGGATTTTAAACAAACAATAAAACATTATATCAGTTTTAAAACAGTTTCCTAATCTATAAAAACAGCTTCCTACTCTATAAAAATACCTTCCTACTCTATAAAAACAGCTTATCTTTGAGTTAACTAAATGACAGTCACCAATTAATAACTATATAATTGATATAAAAATAACAGTCAGCTGTAGAATTTACAGCATAAAAACTATTTTATTAACTTACTTAAGTTGTGTATGAAAGAAATAATTACCATTCTATTTGAAAACAATCTAGAGTTTTTCTCATATTGAAGCGAACCAAAAAATTGCGAACAAAATCTTCTGTTACTTCATTCCTCTATAAAATCCAAAAACATTTTTTCAACAAATAAGCAACTGTAGGGCAGTGCTTACTAAAATAATCCTACTTTTTTAACTTAATCAAACAACCTTTAAACATTTATCTTACACAAAAACAACATTAATATCAAAAAAAACTGATGTTAACCCATTAAGGACCACTGTCATCATATGATTGAGAATTTTGTCAATCATATGACAAACAGTGGTTCTTAATGGGTTAAACATTCTAAAATGGATTTTGTATGCATATAACAAAAATAATGAAATTTTATAATATAAAGTTTACTTTTTTTGTTTTTACTAATACTTCATCTGGTTGCTTCTAAACAAACAAAGTTGTGTTTTTGCTACAATATTTACATACAATAAAAAATTTAATAAAATTAAATTTAAAAAGCACTTTTTACCTGTACCAGCGTGACACTTTCACTTTCTTTTGAAATCTTAACGGCTGTTTCAAAATCTTCATCGGTTAAACTTACTTTAAAAATTTTATATGCAGAAATAATTTTGTAAAAACAATTTGAAATTCAAAAAAGAATAAAAATTTCAGTATTCAATTTCTGGGTTCAATGATAAATAACAAAATAATACTCATTAACCATCAACAGAAAAATTGTCATCAACTGAGACCTCTTCATATTGAAATTCATCATCACTATCAGGTTCAAGAAATGCTTCTGTAAAAAAATATATAGGTATTGCGAGTGTGAATATGCTCAATAGTTGTTGGGGAAATTTTGAAAAGTTTACTTAATTTTGCCCTTTAATTTTTTAAAAATATAACAGGGAAATGTATTTTTTATTTAAAAGTAAGGTATATGAAATATTTAAAGAAGGTATATACCTTCTAAAAAAACTGTATCGCATTTATCCATTTTATAATTCCTTGGCTGCTACAATAAAAAAACACAGACGTTTCCGTACCAACCATTAACAAATAATACGGACGCAGAGATTACTCCTTTTCAAAATTAATGCTGCGACAAACGAAGAAAGATGGAAAAAAGATAAATCCGCTATATTTTCATTTGTGCATACTTCCTTAGAGTTTGGATTTGGATAGCAATTTTTGTAAGTGTGAAGTATTTTTCAAAAATAAACTTCACATTTTCTTTTTTATCTCAATTGCGTAATAAAAAATTCATACACTTTGAATTTCAAAAACTATTAACTCTGTTCACATTTGTTAATAAAAAATAGCAGATGTTATGACATTTTTATTAACTACTGTATTGCACTAGCTGTAAAACGATTAAAAAATTCTAACCACTTGTCACTCTATATAAAATTATCTGTAATTTTTATAGCTATATTATGTTTAACTATAAATTTTTACATTACACTGCTACTTCCAAGTGATATTTAGTTGTTTGACTCTTATAGTTATGTTATATTACAGTATATAATTGCATAAATTTTGGACAGAGTTAATTTTTAAGATGAATGTCTTGATTAGTACATATTTTTTGGCCTCATACATGTTAGTCAGTTTATATTAATATTTTTAATTTCTTTTCTGTTTAATGATTTACTGTCCAAATATCATACAAAGAGTAAAAAGTATGCCTACATAAATGATTATATCAAAGACTGTCACTTTAATGATATCTGTCAATACTTGGGGTTTTTAAAAAAATCAATGTTTTAGCTTGTATTACAAATAATTTTTATCTTCAAAACTAAGTAGGAGTAAAAGTGAGATCTCAATAACAACGTTGGTGACATAATTTTAGGACAGTGTAGGTAGGCCTATCAGCTGATTTTTTTAAAAAATGTGGTAGGCTTGTTAGCTGTCTGATTTTGGCTAGCCATTTACAAATCAGCTGATTTTGGCTGACGAAAAAGATGAACTGATATTGATTATAATGGCTACTATTAACTCTATGTGACAATATACTTAATAGAACAAGAATACTAAATGTCAAATTGCTACATTTTATAAAATAATAACACTTTGGAGCATTGGCTGACTATATGTATTTCATGAATTACGGAGTACTTTTTACCAAGATTATCTTACAATGTGATCAAAATCAATAACAGCACTCAAACATTAATGTAAGGGTGTTCATCTCAAACTCGAAAAAAGGCTATTATTTATTTAGCGTAATAATTTAAAATTGATACTTTTTAATGAATATGACTTATACATTTGTTGACTTATACATTTGTTGAATCCTTTAAAAGTACTTTTGTTTAGCACTTTAAGATATTCTTTATAGATTATACTTGTGTTTATTACTTTAAGACAAATAATTTACAGCTAGTAGTGCTTTAAGACTAACAGCACTTAAAGAGTAAAGCTAATACTTTAGGACCACTACTTTTAGTTTTATGATAATATTGTAAAGTTCAAAATCCGGTCACACTCAACTTAACAAACCATGGTGTAAAATATATGACTATTATATTACTCATATGTGTACATACATTATGTACTCATTTTTAAAAACTGTAAGTTGTCATGAATGAAGGTAGTTGTATTTAACATAAGAGGGCTAAGGGATGATTTTCTAGAGTGAACAATAGGGCCTGTTGTGGAGAACATACTCTCTATTGCAACACTGTCTTCAGTTATAGATAGGTGTTCAACTGTCAGCTCTGCTAAGTATGAATACCACTTGCAGTTGTTTTTCCAGAAAAAAGGGTTGCTCTCCTCATCTTCACTATTTATATGGGAAAGATGCTTCTGTACCTGGTATTCCAAAGTTTGAGCCCAATTAGCGTTTTCTATTACAGTTGAACTCATTTCTGCTAACATGGTCAGTTTAGCTCTTTTCTTTGGTGGTTCACTGACTGTTGTTGCTGGTTCTTTGGAAACCACCACTGGTAATCAAACTGTTTTTTCATGAGCAAGTCAGTTGGCATATTTTTTATCTCTGCTTAAAAAAGATAAGCATAATACTAGAAGCAAACTAACAGGGTAATTTAGTTGATGGAGATATTGGTATGCTCTCCTCAATTTTTGAACAGCAAATTTGTTTGAGCTGTTTACATACAAGATGATCATCAGAACAGGGCTGCAAATTTTATGGTTAATTAGATAGCCAGTGAGTTGTTGTATTCACTTATTGCATAGGTTAAAAAATCAAACAACTTGAGAAATAAATAAAGAACCTTTAACAGAACAGTTTTGTTGATATCAAATATTAAGTCATGGCGTCCACACTTTTTGAGTAGATTTGTCACAGTTCCAAAAGCTGATACAATTATTCTAACATAAACAAAATGCTATTCCATTTGTAGGAACTTGCATTTTTAAGATCTGTTGATTATAATGACCATCTTTAAATTCAGTAAATGCTATATCACTCTGTAACAATACAGTAGATGATTTAAACATCATCTATTGAAGTATCATCATTATTGTGAGCCTACAACAAAATACAATATTAAATGTTAGGCTTTAATAAAATATATAAAGTCACTACAATAGTGACAAGAAAGTAAGTTAAAAACGCAAGGAATAAATATAATTAATAACTACGGTTCACTGAAGCGTTAAACCATCAAGGAAGAGAAATGATGTCTTTAGATCAGAGCTTTTAATATATAAAACAATCAATTAAATATTTTCTAGTGTTTTAGGAGTTTTACTAAAGCATAATTACTAGTACTAAAATGGTATGCTTAGGATTTGCATTTAAAGATTTAAGGTTGTTGCTAAACATTAAAATGAGCTACAAACTAATAACCTTATCATCATGTTTGGTAGGAAGCTGTTCACTTAAATTATTTGTTCTTGCACCTTGATCATATTCTATAAGTTGTACAAGTTTTGGTCAGCTAATGCCTGATATTTAAAATGGTAGCACTTTCAAAACATAGGCATTGCACCACCTTCCAACATTTTTACAGCAGGGCCTCAAGCACTGGACACCATTTCAATCCACTAGTTATAAGTACTAGATGAAGTACATGGGTCAAACAATGCTTAAGTTTAGAACTTAACAGTTTTTAAAGCTTTGAATATATTGGTTACACCTTTGTGGAGAAAATGTAACTTTAGTTTATGGGTTAATTTACCAAAAAGGTTAAAAATGCTTTTCATGTGTGTTTTGATATGGTCTCACTATGGTGGTTATCAAATGGAGAAGATGATAAAGTGTACACATTCTTGCTACATGTGCTACTGTCAATCAATGAACATTTCAGGAAAAGGTATACCAAACACTTGTGTTTGTCTGTCCATCCATTTAATAGTAAGGTGACATACTTCCAGCCAATGCCTTAATGGTCTCAAGCTGGATGACAAAATTTAATTATTTCTAACTCCTCCTTTACTCAGTGTTTTGGGATGAGGAATGTCAACACCCCCAACATTTTTTAACAAAAATGTCCTAAATGTCCTTTACAAGCCACCGGTTTGAACAGCAATAAATCAGTGCAGAACCACAGTACAATATTTCTATTGAATTTAAACTGAGTTTGAGCAGGTTTTGGATTGACCTTGGTAGACACACTAATTCTTTAGGGTATTCTGAAAGTGGTTTTTTCTTTCATCCCAGAAATATCTATGTTGGTAAAAGATGGTTTTTTAAATTACCCATCAGCATTGTTTTCAAAACACTGTTACCAGCATTTATTTCCTTTTTCAAATAAAGCTTAAAAAAAATACTTTGTGCTGTCAAGTTCCTCATTATTGTTTTATTAAACAATTTGCCATAATGTTTTCACACTGGGACAATCAAATATTTACTTTTTTTAACTGCAAAACTGGTGTTATATGCAAATATTTGATTAGTCTACCTGGTCAGTATTTTTAGTCTTTGTTTTCTCCATTTTGTTTTCTTTCTTTTCTGTTCTCTTTGTTTCTTTTTTTTTTTTTTTCTTTTCTTTTCTTTTCTTTCCTCTCTTCTTTTTTTCTCTTTCTTTTCTTTCTCTTTCTTTTCTTTTCTTTTCTTTTCTTTTCTTTATTTTCTTTTCTTTTCTTTATTTTCTTTTCTCCATTATTGATGTAGTTACTGAAATTCTATAATAAATGGGAAGGTAAATTTAATTTTTTTTGAAAAAAAGAAAGAGTAGTTTATTCTGTTATAAAGTATTTTGATGTATCGCTTTTCGAATTAAAGTTTACAAATATAATTGTTTTAATTTATTGTTTTGATTTATTGCATTAAAAAAAGTTGGATATATCCCATTGGGACTTTTTTTTTTACAGTTTATCATACCAAAACAGCAAAATTTTATATCCATAATATTAAGAAGACTAATTTTCATTTTTATGTGTTATACTTTTGCAATATTTCTAGTTTGTTTTTGTAAAAAAAAATTGATTTATATTTAGAACGTTGAGCTTCACTCAAAATTTGCAGCTATAGAAAAAAGATCTCAATATTAACAAGTTCAATTTAAAATCAAATTCATTATTTTTGATTTTTAAAAAAAAAAAAAGAGTAAATATTCAACTTTCTATTATCCAAAGTAGTTTTATTTTCCATTTTATGTGATGGGACAGTTTTTTAGAAGTATTTAAAGATTGCTCCCATAAAACACATTTAGATGTTCGTGTCATGAAAACACAACTAAATTTAATTTAGAGTATAAATCTAATATAAGGATATTCTAATATCTTAACATAAGATTTATTTTTTGAATTACATTTGTGTGTGTTTTTATGACAAAAAAGTTTTAGGTTGGTTTAATGTTAAGCTAGATTTACACCAAGGTTAAAAAATTTAGAATTTTCTTGGTTTTTGATGTATTTTTCGGCATGCACATTTATTTTAATTGAATATTTCATTTTTGCAGAACACATTTTACTTTGGATATTTTAGAATTAATATTATGTATAGAATATTTTCCATTCTAGTAATATATTATAAATATGGGTTTTCTGGACAAGCTTTCGCAATTATTTGGAAGGAAAAAAGAAGCCAGTATATTGTGTTTAGGATTGGACAATTCTGGAAAAACAACTATTATAAACAGACTAAAACCAGAAAAATCACAAACAACTGATATTGTTCCAACAGTAGGGTTTACTATAGAAAAATTGATATTGCCTGGATTGATTTTTACAGTGTTTGATATGTCAGGACAAGGACGTTATCGCAATTTATGGGAGCACTACTATAGAGATGCACAAGCAATTATTTTTGTTATTGACAGTAGCGATAAGTTGCGGATTGTTGTAGCGAAAGAGGAGCTCGACGAGCTTCTCAATCACGGAGACATCAAAACAAAGCCTATACCTGTTTTATTTTTTGCTAATAAAATGGATATGCGTGATTCACTTTCCCCGGTGCAAGTGTCTAATTTGCTGAAGTTAGATGGGCTACGCGAAAAACCTTGGCATATTTGCGCAAGTAACGCAATTACTGGAGAAGGACTACACGAAGGTGTAGAGTGGCTCACTGAACAAATTCAACTAAAACAAAAGTAAAAAAAAAAACAGAAATTTTTTAACTTTTTAAGAACTGTAAATATGATTTTTTTTTTTTTTTTTAATGTAAATATTAAAAAATAAATACTCTATTAAGTTAAGGTCCATAATTTCAGTTTCAAAAGCCACATTTAAAAATGAAATAAATTGATGTCTAAATGAGTGTTGCAAAAAAAAATAAAGATTTTCGGTGTTTTATATGGTTTTGCGATTAATTTTTGAATAAACTAATTGTCCTTGAAAATGTAATTAAAATGAAAGATTATTTCAAGGATCTTTTTTTGTAGAGTTGGTTAACTAATTCTAAAGGTTCGCCTTTTTTTTTATGTAAAATCTTAAAACTAATTTTTTACGCCAATTACATTTGTAGCTACTTAAATACGCCAATCATATTTGTAGCTACTTAAATACGCCAATCATATTTGTAGCTACTTAAATACGCCAATAACATTTGTAGCTACTTAAATACGACAATCATATTTGTAGCTACTTAAATACGCCATAAAAGAAACCAATTGAAGACCACGTTAGAAAAACCAGATTCTAGTTTCACAAATTGTTGTATTTTTGTTCTTTTCATCGTGTTCTGATATTTACCCATCATTTCTGATAATATACAAACGAAAAACCATTGTTCTGAAACTATCGAGCCGTTTAACATTTAAGGCCACTAAAAGTCTTCAAACACAAAATTCCGTTTTTCTCATAAGTATAAAAAGTGGACAACTGTAGGTCTTGCCATGTAGTCTTCAATTGTATAAAGAAAACGGCTAAGTTTTTGAAATACATGTTAATTTATATCTTAATTGGCTTATTTTTCATGTTAAAAAAGGAAACGCGAACCTTTAAAAAAGCTAAAAATTTGTAATGTTCGTTCAAAATTATCGTTCGTGTTCATATAGATTTTTCTTCTAATTTTATGTCTACGTTTGGCTATACAACGATTATTACTAAAACAAACACAATTTGATAAACGTTTTATGATACCTCCAACTCACCAAATAACCCATTACCTCCCTACTATTCTACACGAACCTCAACTCACTATCACCGTGCTACAAGGAAAATGATAAAATTGATGTTACTCTCCCCAACCCCCTTTTCATCGGACTAAAGAACAAAATCATAGTACGATTTTCGTTAAACAATGGAGCCACGTGAAAATATAAGTAAAGATGCCATTTGTACCCAAACCAACTATCAATATTTTAAACACTAACAGTTAATAATGAATATACATTATCGTCTAAGC
Organism: Hydra viridissima; assembly: GCF_058129835.1. Lineage (NCBI taxonomy): Eukaryota > Metazoa > Cnidaria > Hydrozoa > Anthoathecata > Hydridae > Hydra > Hydra viridissima. The sequence continues at coordinate 1,353,340 of NW_028324305.1, forward strand.
TCAAAGAAACCAAATGAAATAAAAAGCTTGTACAGTTAGAGTTGTTAAGTGGAGAACACATAGGAAACATACGGGCGGGTATATAGGGTTCGGAAATTATCACGAGCGTGTATATACGGCTCGGAAATTATCACGGTCGGATACGCAAAGATGTAAAATGATTTAAGAAAGAGAAGGAAGAAATGAAAAACATTTTTATTTAAAAGTCAAAAGTTTATGATTAATAACGACTTTATTAGATTTAGAAGAAAATATTGCTCACAAACAAAATTTTTATGCGTAGAATTAGGTGATGTGATCATTTACTACCGGAACTTTATACCGAGGTGATGTGATCATTTACTACCGGAACTTTATAACGAGATGATGTGATCATTTACTACCGGAACTTTATACCGAGGTGATGTGATCATTTACTACCGGAACTTTTACGATAAAAATTTGTTCTTTCTTCCGCTTTTACTTTTTTGATTGTCATTAATTACAATGCCATTCAACCATTTTAAAGCAACGTCTACTCTCTTCTGTGTTACAAAATTATCAAAAAAGCTTATGGTTATGTTACATTTATCAATAACATAAAATTTTAGAGACATTACAATTATACAAACTCGAAACAAGTAATAACATTTTTTTAAAAACTCTGCTACCGATAAATAAAACTCGTCTACTACCGATAAATAAAAAGTACATAAAAACGGTGTATAAAAAAAAAATGTTTAAAAACTAATCATCTACGGAAGAACTAATACATAATAGAAAAAAGTTGTTGGTTAGCCACTCTTGTTAAATGGCAGAACAGCAATCAATGATATATATTAACTAAATGTCTAACATCACAAAAATTCCGTAAGAAAAAGCATGGACGTACAACCACTGATCTCTATAATAACTGGATAGCGCATCTCTAATATCAAAATTGACGCCAAAATCGCCATATTGGAAAACCCCAGAACGCTGAAATCTGATATGTGTATTTAAAGCGATAAGCCGAAAAACAGAACTTGAGGCTTACGGGAATTAAATTTTTGGGGCTTTCCAATATGGCGATTTTGGCGTCAAAAAATTAGAAGTTTTGCTCGGAGTTGCGCTATCCAGTTATTATAGAGATCAGTGCGTACAACCTATTGTTTTACATCAAAGAGGTCGCAAAAATTAGTGAGTCATGCGAGTTTCCGACAAACTCTAAATTTTCACCCGTCAACAAAAAAATCTATCAAAATGGCTGCCCACAGTTTTAAAACAGAAACTCTGATCACGTGGTGTTAGTTTCAACTTACACGTGGTGTTCGTTTAAATTTACATCCCAAAATTTAAAGAAAAGACTATGCCAGACCAGTTAATAATGCTGATAATGCTTTCATTCTTGATAACGAAGATGATTCTACGGAAGAGTTGCTGGCTACGAAAACGGTTACTTAGCTGAATATCAGTTCACCCATGTCACTGCTCTAAGGAAGATTGGGATGTGGCATCCCAATCTTCAATAGATTCCTTCATGATAAGATGAAGGTATCTAAGAAAGATTGGGATGCCACATCTTCCTGGGATTCCTAATCTTCCTGGGATTCCTTCATGATAAGATGAAGGTAAGAAAACAATTTTGACAACTTTTTACAAACCGCTAAAATTTTACAAACCGCCAAATTTTATCGATTTTCAAGGTTTTTAACAACTTTATGCTCTTTAACAGTATCAACTAGTTACACCAATGCGGTTATTGGTTTTCCATTATTTTTCCAGGTTGTCTTAAATTTTTGAAACCCTATTTAGAAAGTATGGTTCTCATAATGTTTTTTTTTTTGCTTTTTGTCTAATTTAATAGCACTATTTTCAAATTTTTTAAAAATACTACCCAACAAGCCTCCTGCAAGACTTGGTAAAACAAAAGTTTGGTTATGGAAAGAACTGTTCGGATTTACGCCATTATCAATCGTACAACGTTTTCTTTTTCGCTTAGGTCCGGAAAAGGTTTTGTAGTCCATGTTTCGTTGATGTTACCAAAGATGAAAAAAGGTTCTGATCTTGTTCAATGAATTCTTCAATGCTGAAGTCTCCATCATACCAGCTCCTAAATCATAATTCGAATTTGCGAATAGGATTCGACAGTTTTGACTTGTATTTGCACTTGATTAAAATTTTGTTCTGTAAGCGTTCTTTTTTTTCCACCGGAGGCCTGTGTTATAAACCAAATTATGTACGTAATTGACGGTCATATGTCCGTAAACTCCTTAAGCTGGCGCAAAAATTTTGAGGACATCAGAAGTAATATCATATATTTATAATGCATGCCAATATTTCTAGTTTCTGTCAATATTACCATGGATTTTAAGGTCATCATTAAAAAAATACGTGATGTTAATTAGTTCAGTGCCTAACGAGAATTTAGAAAATAGAAAACTTTAAATGAGAGGTAAAGAGTAAACAGACGTGGAAAAACCCCAAATATGCTTGGCGTAGAAAAAATCTTCTTATCAAAATAATAATGGAGCGTACGAAGAGATCAAAAACGTGTGTTTTTAAAATTCTTGCAGGAGCTAAAAATCTACCTTTTGGGGTGATCCCTTCAAATAAAAAACATACTGGTAGTCCTAGATAAATTACTTAGAGCACTGGTGCATTGATTAAAAAAGAAGTGATCAAGAATACCTAAATAGCTGTCGCAGAACTGAAAAAAATGCACCCGTCATTGCTTGGAAAAATGACTGTTAGAACAAATCAAGTTGGACTTTAAAAAGACCTCGGCTTACCATGTCGCATATCAGTACAAAACTATTGTTTAAAGAACTGCATTTGCTCGTAAGCCTAAGAACTGGACCCCAGAATGATCTAAGGTTATTTGGTCAGACGAACGCAATTTTTCACTGATAAGTAAAGGTAACGGGGACGATAAGGTGTCGTCCCCGCGATTTTGATCGATTCAATCCCAAATAGCCCCTAAGAACAATAAAACATGGCTCGCAAGTAATTGTTTGAAGTTCTTTTAGTGGCAAAAAGGGCAAAGGAACACTGTGCTTTCTTCCTAAAAATGAAAAAAACAATTCTAAGCGCTACATAAGGTGTTTAGAACAAAGACTTCTGGACCCTTTTGAAATTCATCAATCAACTTTTTTTATGCAAGATGGAGCACGCTACCTCACATCGAAACAATCAATGACATGGTTCTTAAGAATTCAACTGCACAAAATCGAAGTTGGTGGTATCAGCTATGATCCACAAACAGGTATCAAAATAATTGAGTCCTCATTATTACTTGCGTAACATAGGTAATCATAAGGAATCATTTAAAGGCAATTTAGAAGCAAAATAGGAGAAAAATTTGCAAAAAGTGCTCAGCATTTCGTTAGTGAGTAGCGATTCGCTCAGAAATTAAATGAACATTAAAGAAAAACCAAAAAGTTTCAAATGTCCTTATTCTGCTGCAAACTTGAAATTTTGGATTTCTCTTAGATGAAGTGTTTACTATTGATAGAAAAATCATAAAAAAAAGTTGGCGAAAGTTGGTTTTCCGATTTTGCTCCGGCTAGTTTTTTATGATTTATCTCCGGCTAGTTTTTTATGATTTATCTCCGGCTAGTTTTTTATGATTTATCTCCGGCTAGTTTTTTATGATTTTTCTCCGGCTATTTTTTTATGATTTTTCTCCGACTAGTTTTTTCTTTTAAAGAGTTACAGGCGTAACTCTTTAAAAGAAAAAAACACTTTGACAGCTTTGTTACATAAAGCAATTCATATAAAGAAACAGCATCAACTTAAATTGAACCTTTTTCCCAACCAACCAAGAACTCGATTTATTTTTCATATCGTACCTACCGAATGAAACTGCGAAAATAATAATATAAATATTGATAGGAATATTTAACATAAATAATAATCCGTCTCTTTATAACTCAAAACAATAACTTTATTGTTTAAAACGAATAAAATAATGAAAAGAAAAAATATGAGAGTTTGGCGTAAGCTTATACACGATTTCTAACATGTTTACTAAAAACTATAATCAGGACCCTCGCTGCAAGCATTAGAACTGATAGTATTAACAAGCTTAATGCAAGTCCTGCGACAGACGAATTTTTACCGTTAATCTTGGAAAAAATACCAGATAACGCATAAATTAGTGCGATGTACGCTGAGAATGTAAACTCGGTGTAAGGTCTTAACACAAAGTTCTCCAAAATAAACCATACAACGGCGATGATACCAAGTAAAGACAATGAAAGCAACGATGCTGCAACTGTTGTTGTATTTAAATTGTATGCCAAAACTATAGCCATGTTTAGTAAAGTTGCTGCGGTAGTCCACGTCGCATAAAATAAAAGGCCGTTTTGCACAAGAATGCGTTGACACCAAACGTCCGGTACTCCCTCGGCAAATTCATGTGTCGATAAATAGTTGTTCAAGTCAACGCAAGCAAAAACTATACTTAAGTCAAGAAGGATTTGGCCAATCGTAATCACTAAAAAACATTCGAGTGACTTTCTTCTGGACCATAGTATAAGCCAGATCGTTATCACCACTATATTTAGTATGAAGCAAACAAAAAACCTATTTGACAGAATATCAGTTGAGTCACCCGTGCGAAACAAATTTACAACGGTGTAAACAATCCAATTAAGCTGGAAAAAAAAAATAAAACCCCATATTGTGAAAGTCGAACCAGTTGGTGTCATTTCCAAATAGAAACCGTTTGAAACTGCACCAGTACCGATAGGAAACAACTTTGAGCCCCCCTTTCCGGCCAGACCATTGAATACAAGATGTATAACGTAAAGTATGGCTGTGATGCAGACTAGTATTAGCTTACCCAATGTAGCACTCATCGTTCTCAAATAAAGAAATTTCAAGATACAACACCAATTTCCGTTGTACAAAGTAAAACTTTAATTCTAAATAATTTCACCAACTTTTTAAATATTTTAAAGGAAAAAAAGAAAATACGAGCAAATATCATCCGGCAACAGATACATAAACAAATAGTCATATATTCTCTTGAAAACTTTATAATATTTCTAATCTGTAGGAATTTACTAAATACATAAAAACTTTTACAAAAAAAAACGTCTCCAAGCATTATGCAATTTAACAGAACTTAATTTAATTAAAAGCTATGTTTTGGCTGCATGATATTTTGAAGAAAATTCTTAACTTACGCAAGTTATATCGAACGTTATATTACGTAACTGAAACAAAACAAATTTTTTGCGAAGAGATTTACAAGGTTAAGAATTTACTACCTTAAGGAATGTAGAGTAACTTTGAATTACATTGCATACATTATATACAGAAAACAAGAAAAACCTTAAGCGTAACTCTACATTCGTTAGCACGTGAACAAATACTGCACAAAAGAATTTAAAAGAACAATACAAAAGAACGCAAAAGAACGAAAAAATGATATAAACGGGTTCGAAGTCGTCAAAGTATTTTTCGCGCGTCTATAATCTCATTTTTCGACCTAATTTATAGGTAAAAGTTTGTATCTTATCCTGCGTTCTGTAATCGATTATTCGATTCTTTTAAATATCTCAAAACGGCTTTAGAAAATTGTATAAAATTTTTACTTCTATGAAAGTGTAATTAGCGTTTTTCTAAAAAATATTTTGAGACTCTTTCTTAACGATAAACGTTTTTGTTTTGTTTTGTTTTGTTTTTATTTTTTTTTTTTCTCCTCTTCGGAATGAAATTTCGTCTCCTCTTTCATCGCCATTTTTTAGCTTGAAAACAGCTTTCAATGTTTTCTGTATTTAGCGGTTTATTTTGATTTACTCATCAATAATTACTTCTTGATTAAAAAAAAAAAAAACGATGACACATTCAAGAATAAGAACAATATTTATAATAACGAGTAATGAATTTTTCATTCCATCTTCAATAATAATTCAGAGTTCAAAGCTTTGAATAGGCGATTAAAGATCGACTGTAAACTCTTAAACGGAGATAAAAGATACATCTGTTTCTGCTTCTGTATACTGTTCACTTCTGCCCAGGCCTGGATTAACTATTAGGCAAACAAGGCATTTGCCTTGGGCACCAAGCGTTTAGGGGCATCACAAGTCCTCAAGAAATTTTTTTTTTTAACAAATTTAAGTCCAGAAACAACTGAAAATAGAACAAGTGCTATGAAAATGAAGAAATACATTATAATAAAAATTCACATTCAAGTTTGGTAAAATCTTGAATGCTTAAAAATTAAGCTATGAATGAGCCGGTTTTTTCTATTTAGCTTTTTTTCAAACTAATTATTTTTTTCGCGCTTTAATGACTTTTTTTGCGCTTAAACGACTTCACTTGGGACAGAAATGAGTTGACGAAGACAAGTATATAATGATGTAGCGGTTCGCTTTTCTTGTTTGGTCGATGGATCATTATCACAAACATCTCAATGTTGTGAAGAACTAATAAATGCTTATCCTAAAGATCAACAGTTTCATTCATTTATTCGACACAAGTTTCCAGCTGCATCAAAATCGGAAAACAACACGTTCAATCATGGAGAATTATACCAAGTAATAGTTAGAGACAATATTGAGTGTGCCTTTCCAAATGTTGAAATCGCCTTCCGCATATTTTTAACATTAATGGTTACTAACTGTTCAACTGAGCATTCTTTTTCTCAGTTGAAACGTACAAAAAATCCAAATAGATCAACAATGAAACAAGAAAGGCTCGATTCCATATCTCTGCTTATGATTGAGGCAGATATGTTGCGCAAAATTAACTTTGACGATATACTCAAAGACTTTGGTAGATGTAAATCTAGAAAAAAAAACTTTAAAATGTAAATATATCTTTTTGATTTTTTCGTCTAATAAAAAATACAGCTTGTCTATTACTACTTCAAAATTTATTAACTATTAATTTTAATACAGAAATACTTTATTGTAGGTTTTATATGAGTGATAGTAGTACAAACTACAAACATTTTTGTTAACAACTGTTTTCTTTGCATAATATTGAACATACCAGCGGTCACAGTCAGCGAAAAATCAGGGACCCCAGGCAGAAGGGGGCACCGATGTGGGTTTGTACCTTGGGCACTAAAAAGGCTTAATCCGGCCCTGCTTCTGCCTCGGCTTCCGCAAATTTATAACAAATTGAACTGAAGTGATTGAAAAGTTCGTAAATATAAAAATTTCAGTTAAATTTTATTAATGTTAAAAAATGTCTTTTGTAAACAAAAACATATTTTTGACTTTACTTTAAATAAAAACTGATATTGTGTCCATTTTATCCTCTTTTGCCCTTCTGGCCTTAACTGTTAGCTCCGCCACTTAGAGAGAGTACTACTTACATGAGTAAGTTTTCATGTTTAGTGTTTATAGTTATCCTTGGACCCTTCAATGATTGATCTGGTTTCCACCAACCATAACAAAAGCCGTGATTAAATGCGTTAAATTTATAGTGGTGAGCGTTGGTAGTTCGCTTTTTTGCTGAAAGTTTTATGGCGATGAATTATTCTCCCACTATATTCATTTAAGATCAGATAGCGGTAGATGTTTTATCCATAAATAAAAGTCTGACGTAGTCAAGCAGTCTCCATCGTAGAAGTTATTACGGTCATGGAATCATCCGGCAATCATGGACTCATTCTCTGTACTTCTGCTCAATCATTCTAGATCTCAATAGTAGGTCCTTTTGTTTACGACACTCGTATTGCAGCTACACTCCATCTATGAATGGCCTTGAATGAAGAAACATAACTCATCGAGTCGTTTAACTTTTGTTGTCAGGTAACAAAGAAATTGGATCATAATCCAGTTACTATTCTGCCCGCTTTATATATATGCTATATATATGCCCTATATATACATATGCCCTATGCTATATATATGCCCTATATATACATATGCCCTATGCTATATATATGGCCTATGCTTTATATATGCCCTATGCAGTATATATGCTCGTTACATGTGCCCGCTATGGCAATCACAAAATATGCGAAACTCTGTCAAAAACTTCGGAATTTTGTTTGTGTAGAAATAGTAAACATGTAACAAACGTTGTCTGCACCTTTTAGATCACGTTTACACTGTAAATGTAAATACGTAAGTTATTAGACCTGCGATACATGATTATTGAATAATCTTCTTTGGTAATATAAATCATTTATGGTTATATTGGGTATAAGCAAAACTTTCGTAATTTATTCTAACTGTATTTTTATTTGTACATCTCGCCAATTTTAAATTGCGAATATCCCTCGCGATGTATTTTTATATTCACTTCAAGTTAGCCCAGTATCATGTTATTCGATTCAAGCTGGCTCAGTATCATGTTATTTTGCTGAACATCGTTGTTGGTTGCGATTCTGTTTTCTAAAATATTGATTTAGTTCTTAAGGAGTCTTGCTACATGAATTCTTTCAAGGATAGTAAAATGAAATATAGTACTTCAAAATTATTGTGCTCATACCACATAGAACTAGTGCACAAACCTCTTAACCCCTTTTTGCATAACTTTTTTATATTGAACTAAACTAATGATTTTAAAAGCATTCAATGGCCTAACATCAAAAAAAAAAAACAACAAAAAAAAACAAACTATTTTAAGGTAAATAAATTGCAAAATATTTATTTGTATCATATATGATACATCATGCAGTAGTGGAACTTTATGAAGAAATTATAGACTAATGTTTGTTGTTAAACAGAGTGTTTATCTTGGAATATGAGCTTAATAGTTATTTACACTCAATAAAGATGTCATTATAAATAAAAAATTTAATGATGGAAAGCTTTAAAACAGTTGCGGTCCTTATTAATGCACAGTGCAGTTTCACACTTTTCACAAAATGAATATCTCAAGGCGGAGCACTTGTCATATTTGCAACGAGCCCGCTTTTCATTCAATATGCGCCAATGCCCAACTTGATCAAACCGAATCGCATCATGGGGAATGGCAATTTTTGGACCGACACGAGGCGTGATGTCAGCAAGTGATGGACGACCGGCTTTTCGTTTAAGTGACACCTTGTACATAAACAACAAATCTGCTACCGCCAGTTTGAATCTGACAAGTGGAGTTGACGGATTACGCTTCTGCCACAGAATCCAGGCATTGATTATGGACATATCAAGCAAGTGGAAAAAGATCCGATGATACCACTTTTTTGACCGAATCTTGTTCCTGTAATAGCCAAGTAGGGAATCAAGCAAGTCAACTCCGCCCATGTGCTTGCTGTAGATAGTGACAATTCCCGGACAGGAAATGTTGATATAGCACATATCTTTTCTTAAAAATCTTTTAACCTCGATTGAAGGTTCACTTCCAATAAAATTGGACAGCAAGGTTACAACTTTGTTATCAAACCAGGAAACTACCGATACATCAACTCCGTCAACCTTGGCAACATGTTCGGTAAATGTTCCGCGACCTCTTTGTTTCATTTCCTTATCTGACAAGACTGGGCAATTTCCAACACGGTTCCTACGTGCAGTTCCAACCATTTGAATTCCCCTCTTGAACATATAAACATTCAAACCAATACTGTTGAACCAATTGTCAACATACAATTTATGATTGACGTCATCTGGCAAGACTCGGGCAAGGCGCATGACAACGTTACTACTTACCCCAAGGTCTGGTTCGTTCTCAAGGCAAATGTTGTCACCTCCTCCACGGTAAACTTCAAAATTATAGCTGAAGTCAGAGACACCACTCAGAACAAAAACTTTAAATCCCCATTTGTGCGGTTTTTTAGGATTGTATTGTTTGATTGAATGTCTCCCTTTGAACGGAACAATCTGTTCATCAACCGCCAAACTTTCTTCAATTGGAATGCTGTTCAGCTGTTCAGTTATTTTGTTTATAAGAGGGCGAATCTTGAAAAGTTTATCATCTTTGTCAGCAGCGCTGTTATCAGCAAAATGAATAATGCTTTTCAATTTTTCAAAGCGGTTGACGGGCATTATATTAGCTACATGAGAAATTCCAATGGAAGACGACCAATAATCTCTTGTGCTAGGGAGTTTGACGATGGACATGTACAAAACGCATGCAACAAAACTAATTATGTCTTCCTCTTTTACAGCAACTGGTTTTTCAGGATTGGTTTGCATGGAATACAACATTAACTGATATGCAATCTCTTGAAAAAGTTCTTTTGGAAAAAGACGATAAAAGTATGACAGTTCTGAACCAAGACAATCCAATAACTCGTTCATAGATAGCTTTAAATTTGTGGTCTTCTTGTTTATTTTGAAGGTTTTTAGCTTTCCACAATGGCTGAGAGTTCTTTGCAGGCTTTTTTCCATTTGTATTAGCCTTATTGGTAGATGGCAACATTGTTGCACATTGTTTTTGACCAGCGCCACAATTTGTTCTTCTCAAGATTGAAAGAAGCTGAGTGTTATTACTGTCATCACCTTCTGGTACCCTGTGGATACCAGAAGGCTTTCTCCCATAGAAAGAAGTTGAATTGATTGCTGAAGATTATAAGAAACAATACAATGGTTTTATAACAAAAGAAATAAAAATAAAACAAAATAAAAAATTACAAATTTTTTTCCTTAGATGCATAATGTATCATTTCTGATACAGATAAAAAAAGAGTAATGGAGATATGACAGTTCATAAAAATAAGTAAACAAATACACAAGAGGGCTACTAATATGTATAAGAAACTTTGGAAATTTTTTTGAGTTTATGATTAAAAGGAATCTTGCTAAACAAAACGATGTACTTACAAAAATTAGTTGATTTGCCGCCAGATGCCATTTTGATAACACAAGGAATAAAATTTAAAGTAAAAGTTACAAAAACAATCTAAGTGCGGTGGCCACACTCACCTAAATATAGTAGGCTTAAAATAATCCCATTTCCCATTAAAAATCTCAGCGCATTCATCCAGAGATACACAATTTATAAACTGTATCATATATGATACAGTATGCAGAGAGGGGTTAAAATTAGTACCCAAACCCCTTAAAGTTAGTGACATTTTTTGAGGTAATTAGAATTTAAAATTGTGTGATATTCAATATTTAATGTAAGATAAATAATAGTTACAGCTTATAATTGTTGTGATCCGCTTAAGCAATATAACCCTTTTATATGTTTGATTATATATATTATTTTAAGATAAGTCAATAATGATATTTTTATACAACTTTAATATAACGCGAATTCTAATCTCTTTTAAAGTCCTCCTTTCCTATTTTTATGCACGTTTTTTATAATGCGTTCCACATGAACGCACTTACGTAATTTGTATTACATAATTACGTAGTTATCATTCTCAACAGTTCCCCCTGTTTGGGAAAGACTTTTCTTATCAGATTAGTAGATCTTGATACTTAATGATAAAATTTCACAGGTCTATGATTTCGCTTGGGATACGATTTTCTATCAGCTTTTGTTCTTTCGTTATCATTAACTTGCATTTCCTTTTGTATAAACTCATCAGGTTTTAAAATCTTTTTTATAAATTGTATGTTACGCGCCAACTCGTTTCCTTCTTCATCTACTACAATAACTAAACTTTGCCTTCTTTCTTTAACTATGTATTTCTTGTTTAGATATTTTGAATCTAGATTTCCTCCACGTTCATGACGTTTTACGAGAACCTGGTCTCCTACTTTAACATCATATCTCTCCTTTGCGTTGTGTTTCTCATCAAAGTATTTTTTTACTTTTGCATACATTTTATTTTGACTCTCTCTCACTTCTTTATCGTATGGTGATTTCTCAACTACTATTTTGACTCTCTCTCACTTCTTTATCGTATGGTGATTTTTCAACTCTTATTGAAGGAAACTTATTTTTGATGTTTCTATTGAATAACAATGTGGCTGGTGGTTTTTCGGTTACACATCTATAATTTCGAAGCATACATTGAAGTTCCTCTCTCCAGTTTCTGCCCATAAAGTGAGTTGTTTTTATTGTTTTCGCTATTACTTGCATGAATCTTTCTACTATACCGTTTGCTTGCGGGTATCGCGGTGTTATTTTAATATGCTTTATATCAGCATTTTCAAAATACAATTTTAAAGCCTCACTTTGAAATGGTGGACCATTGTCACTTCTTATTTTGTTAGGATAACCAAATATAGAAAACAGTCTTTCTAGTTTATTTATGATACTTGGTGCTGTTGTGATTTTCATTATGTCAACAAATGGGTATCTGGAATATATATCTTCTATAACAAATAAATACTCTCCTGATGGTAATGGTCCAAATAAATCCATCGCTAATTCATCCCAAACATGTTCTGGTAAAATTGACATTTTAATTGGTTCAGGACCTGGCATGCGTGAGTTGGCCTGACATCCAAGACATTTTTCAATATGTGATTCAATATCACTATTCATAGTGGTCCAATACACTTTTTGACGCAATAATCCTTTGCATTTTTCAACACTTAAATGTCCTTCATGTGCAATTTGTAAAGCTCTTTTTTGAAGAGACTTTGGTAAGACAATTCTTGTTTCTCTTAATATAATCCCCTCATGATCAGTTAACTCATTTTGAAATCTACGATATGGTTCCAGTATTGGGTTGTCATGCCATTTACCAGACACTAATGCATTCTTTACTGCAACTAAACTGATGTCTCTTGCTGTCTCCATTTTTATATCTTCAATTGATATTGATTTGGGTGTCATTTTTGTCACTAAAAAGTTTACATAAGCTGCCACTTCATTTTCATCTGACTCATTGGGTACCTCATTTGGGATACAGTTTCTGGATATAAAGTCTGCAATGTTCTCTTCTCCCTTCTTATATATTATGTCAAAATCATATGCCTGCAATTTGATTTGCCATCTTGCAATGCGTGCATTTATTTTAGAACTGGATGAAAAAATAAACTTGAGCGGTTTGTGGTCCACTACGACCTTAAAGTTTTTTCCATACAGATACAAATGTAATTTTTCAATTGCCCATACCAAAGCAAGAGCTTCCTTTTCTGTAATGCTATATTTTAACTCAGCTGCTGTCAGTGACCTACTTATGTAGCAGATTGGTTTAATTCCAATACCTTCTTTTTGTAAGAGTATTCCTCCTATAGCATGATTACTTGCATCAGTAATTAACTGTACTTCTTTGTGCGGATCATAAAAAGCCAACACTGATTCACTTGATAACTCATGTTTAAGCATATTGAAAGCATCATTATGTTTTTTGACCCACTTAAATTTTGTATTTTTTTTTAATAGTTCACGTAATGCTGTTGTTTTTTCACTAAAGTCTTTAATAAATCTTGACACATATGTGCATAAACCCAGGAAACTACGAAGCTCACTTAAGGTTGTTGGTGGTCTTGCATTCTTGATAGCCTCTAATTTGTTTGGATCAGGATTAATACCATTTTTGGATATTTCAATACCAAAAAATTTTATCTTCTTTTGAGCAAAAATACACTTTTTTTTATTTAGCTTTAAACCTAATGCACGTGTTTTGATAAACAATAATTCTAACTTCCTTAACAAATCTTGTTCATTTGATGCATATATTATAATATCATCACTAATAAACTTTACTCCATCTATTTTACCATAACTTTGTTCCATAGTTTTTTGAAAAATCTTGAATGAATTGTTAATACCATATACTAATCTTTTGTGTCTATAAACTCCCTCATCTGTTTGAAAATTTGTGATCTTTCTGGACTCGGCATCTAACTCTAACTGAGTATAAGCTTCTTTCATGTCTAACTTAGCAAATATTTTTGAACCGTACATCTCATCTATTATGGAATCCAATGTAGGTATTGGGTATCTTTCGCGTTTAATTGCTTTGTTGATGGTTCTAGCATCAAGACATAATCGTACCGTTTTATTTGCTTTTGGTACAATTACAAAATTACTAATCCATTCTTGCGGTCCTTCAACCTTTTCAATAATGTCAGCCTCTTCAAGATGCCTTAGTTCTGCTCGAATATCTTTTCGAAGGTGATAAGGATAGCGACGTAAATTTTGTGCAATTGGTTATATGTTTTCATCTACATGCAGTTTGCATTGAAAGTTTTTTAGCTTACCATGTCCTTTGAATATATCTTCATAATCTGCAATCAACTTTAACAAATCATTTTTGAATTTCAAAGTCACTTTACAATTTGCATCAAAATAATGCAAACTATTATCTTTTTGATTTAGTGGAGATTTAATTTCATCATCAATACTTTTACACACATTAAAGTGCTGCTTGGTTTCATTTGATTTAGCCATTGTATTTACACCATTATCTTTGTTGAGCATAAAGTTTCCATTTTCATCAATTTTTAAAATATTCAGCTCCTTTGCTGTTTCAATTCCCATGATATTTCCAGCATTATTTTTATTTACAACATAGATTTTGTTGGTAGTTATTTTGTTTTTTGTTTCAATTTCAGCCTTTAAACAACCTATCAACTTTAGAGGCGTTGAAGCATAGGGAAATATTACTGTTGATGATTTTTTTAGTAATAAGTTTGGATTGTGGTTTTTAATCCTTTCAAAAGTGTTTTTGTCAATCAAATTCACACTAGAACCTGAGTCAATAACCATTTTTATGATAACATTTTCTACCAGCACATTTATTGATTTTGTTTTATAGGATTGCCCTCTTTGTTTTGAACTAAATGTTAGGGCAAGCGCTTCCTCTAATTCATTTTCTGAGCTGCTTTCACTTTTGTTTTTATTATTTATCTCTTTAACTTGCTGTATTGTCCTGTAAGGTGTTTTTGAAAAACTTCTGCAACAAATGGCTAAATGATTTTTCTTTTGACATTTATAGCATGTTTTCCCATTAGCTTTGCACTCTTTTTGATGTCCAATAAAATATTTTTCGCCACATCGAAAACATAACAAGTCATTTTCTCTTTTACCTATATTTTCACTTTGATTACTTCCTGATTTTAAATCTGTTGCTTGTTTTTGTCTTCTGGAAATAGTTAATTTTTTTAAATGATCTACCACGTCAATCTCCTCTGTGGATTGATTTGTTTTCTTATTTGACATTTCTTTTGCTTGTTGTTTTGATATTTCCATGTTGCGACCAATTTCAACACATTTATCAATGTTTATTTCTCTATCCTTGAGAGGTTTTTGCTTGAGTTTCACAGAATGACATTACGATATAAATTGATCCTTTACTGCCTCAGCGACATCTGAAAACGCACAATATTCCGCTTGTTTTCTTAACCGAGTAACAAAGCTCACAGTACTCTCCTCTTCATTTTGTTTTATGTTCTTAAAAATATATCGTTCATACGTAATGTTTTTTTTTTGTTTAAAATATTGATCGAGTTTTTCACGCATTGCATTGTATTGATCAGTATCGTTTCCTTTTAGAGTTTTGTATATTTCTTTTATATCTTTTCCAGCTAAGTGCAACAATAATGCCTTTTTTTGCGCCTCTTGCGTAACTCCTGTCGCCAATATATATAGCTCAAAATCTTCTCTCCATATTTCCCAGCGTTTATCTATATTTGTTGTATCATTTTCGTTTATAATAAATTGTTCTATACCTGGTAAATTACTAATTGCTTTTGCCATGTTTTTATCTTCGTCGCCAATTGTTGTGATCCGCTTAAGCAATATAACCCTTTTATATGTTTGATTATATATATTATTTTAAGATAAGTCAATAATGATATTTTTATACAACTTTAATATAACGCGAATTCTAATCTCTTTTAAAGTCCTTCTTTCCTATTTTTATGCACGTTTTTTATAATGCGTTCCACATGAACGCACTTACGTAATTTGTATTACATAATTACGTAGTTATCATTCTCAACAATAATCACGTATAATCTGGTGAACACAAATCATTTTTCCCAGTGAAAAACACATGGGAAATTGTGTTATTTTATGTCCTTAGATAAGTCTACAAAAATTTTATGAGTTGTAATTATTTTTATAGCTAAAGAAATCGCTCATACATTATATGTAAAATTTATAACAACTGACATAATGTTCGAGGGCATTTTGTGGACCTAAATTCATTAATAATTCGTTGACCAAAGTCGTTTTAACCCTGTATTGCTTCTTGCTTTACTATTTTATGGAAGTAAACTTACCATACCTCCATAGTGGTGATGTCACCCTCTGAAAAAACGGACAATTTAATTTCCAATGGCATACCTAACTTATCTTTCATCAAAAGTGGTCATATTTAAGCTGGTCTTCAATTTTCAATTACATCATACCTGTGTTTTTCACAATTTGGATAATAATTAAATGAACCTTTTGTGTTGTACAGATCACTGTATAAAATTGTTAATATACACATTTCAAATAGTGTGCTAATTGACCAGCACAGATCATACTAAATGGGCCGTTCCAATTGATTATGTCCGATTTTAGGATTGAATGGCTCATCAGATTGAATTTTGTAACTTTTTAGTTTTTTGGATGTAAAAGCGTTTAGTACTCTACTTATTCGCCGAGAAAAATTATTCAAAAATGGTTTAAACACCATCTGTGGAGAAATAGGTCAAAAAACTGTTGTACTTTTGTAGATTATTTAGGATTTGTTAAGCGTACACAAGAGCAAATATTTATCCAACAAGGAAGTAAGTTTGTTATCATGAGGCTTGCTCTCCTAGAAACGGTCATCAGGAAACTGTCACTGGATGAAGGGAGACTTTTGTAACTTTTTAGTTTTGAATTATTCTGCATCTTCTCTTTTACCCCACTGTATTTGCGTATGGTGACCATTTGGTGATATTTATTCAAAATTATATTTTGTACCTGTTACAGAAAATTTTGTTTTTATAAAAATCTATCTTATGATAAAAAAGGAAAGATCAGGCACAGCCCGCTGCCATGGCCTACTCCACTTATGCTCCACATAAGAACCGGAGCTTTATAAATAAGACCCTAATTACTGTGCTATTTATGGTTTTTCTATATTAAATAAAACAAATCAACTGCAAGTTCTTTAAGTAAAAGGTTGGTCCAATCTGCATAATGTCATGTTCTGAAAGGACTGTTAACAATAGGGTGTAGGTCGTATATATTTAATGTTAACAGTTTTCTATTTGGTTTAAAACGTCCCAACACTTTAAGGTATATCTCGCGTCATCCATTTTTTTTATCAACCAAAATTATTCATAAAATCAACATGTTTCTTTGTTGACTCTAATTAAAAGTTTAAAAATCCGGTCCTTTCGGGACACGTCTCCCTTATTATTTGACTAATCCGACGCTTGTAAGTATAATAAGTTATTTAAAATATTAAAGTTATATTTTTTTACAAAAAATAATTATAGATTTTGATTAGTTTTCAAGTTCTTACTTTACAAACATTTTTCAGTTTCAACATTTTAGTAACTTATTGTGCCAACAAGCTGGCATCAGATTGAGTTACGATCGTAAATTGTTTGCTAACATCGCACAGTGGGCCAGAATTCACTTTTACTGGACAAAATTCGTAACTAATTTAATATTAGAGCTATATTCACTAAAATTAGTATGAGTACTAATATGATGTCTGCGCTTTTTATGAAGGTAATATTTTTTTATTTCGTTGCTATGGATACCTTTATTTTGCTTAGCAACAACCTATTTTTGTTATCTGCAGATATTTTATAAGTGCTATATTCACTAAATTTGTCATGAGTACCAATATGAAATCACACTTCTTACAAAAGTGATAATTTTTTAAATTTAGTTGCTATGGATACTTATATTGCTTAGTTTCCGGATACTCTCCTTAGTTACAAAGTGGTAAATTGATATTTGAATATTTTATCGGATTTTTGACCCACCTATATTGAATAACAATTGAGTATTTAGGTAAATAATGTTTTAGGAATATTAAAAGCAAAAATAGTGCAAGAAAACATTGTCAACTTTAAATTGCATCAAAAAATTATAAAACAATAATATCGTTTGAACCTTCCCATCAATCATTGTATGTTCAATAATACAAATTTCTTCAATAGAAGATCTACAAACCTCATTCCCAAGCTTTCTATCTAACTTTTAATGTACTGATCTTCTTCAATCACAGATTCCTTGGATTCCATTTTGTATGCAAATCTTATGGGTCTACAATTGCCTGTGGAGGACGACTTTTGATTTTTCCAAATAGGCACCTTTTCGTTGCTGTTGTTAAATCCAGTCAAATCTAATGGTACTACACAAGTAATAAATAATTATTCTTCACGCTTTAAATCTCTGTTAATGTCGGGTTCTGATAAAACTTGTTTATAAATACTTTAGCCAGTAGCACCATCAAAACCAGCCTTACACGTTAGTGTCATTGTTTTTATTGCTTTGTCGTTCAATATCAAGTGCCTTAGCACAGGTTCCCGAACTGCACAAATTCTTATCAAAGTATGAATTATTAAATCTTTTAAAGGAACTGAAGCTGAATAGTCCTCCACTGTTATGTTTGCAGGATAACATTTCAATTTTGCATCTCTGACATCATTGTAAGCAGGGTAAATGTTATATTCTTTCTCCAAGGCTCCGCTTCTAACCAATTGATAGGAAGCTTTTGTCAGACTTGCATCAATTATTAAAGCCAGTGCTTCGTCTGCTGAATATTTAGTTGCTTTATCTGTATTTGAAATATTTAAAACGTTCTTGGCAGCAATAATAATAGATTCATCTCTAAATTTTTTATTAGCAGCAAAAAATAATTCATTGGATGAATGAGATTCACTTAAACAAGATACACGCCGTTTTTTAGTTTTATTAGAACTATTATCAAATGCAACAGGTTTTCGACCACGTCTACTTGCAGTTGGTTCATTGTCTTTTTTTCTGACAATTAAATATTCATTAAGCCAGCTTACAAACTTCTTTTCAAAATTTTTGACAGTATAGTTTGCAGATTTCGACTTTTTTTTATACAAGTAAACAAATCGTTGAACAGCATGTCTAAAATCAACGTCTTTAAAATCAGCAAATTTTGGCTGAATAAATTTTAATATATCTTCAGAAATATATTGTTTTGAAATACTAAGATTGTTTTTTTGGAGAAAATTATGAATGTCTAAGTTTAATAAAACCATATCTAAATTATTATTGTAACATGTATTTTGTATTTAAAAGTTTAATGTTATAATATATATGCCGTCCGGACTACTAATACTTGTTATTAATTAAGTTACTACAAGTGTTAGTAATTAAAATTAAAAGTAATTAAATTACTGTTAGTGTTAGTAATTAAATTACTAACAACTACCGAAAATATGTTGTTGCTATGCTATGCAAAGTAAGGTATCCTTACTAACCAAAAAAAATAATCTCATAAGAATTGTGAATCTCATTTTAATACATACCCCCAATATTGTGTACTTAGCGCATGTAAAATACTGTTAAAACAACGTTAATGTAAAAATGAGTTGTTGCCATGCAAAATTTAGTACCATAGCAACCAAGTTAAAACATGTAAAATCTGAACGGGGATTTAAGGGGACGAGCAATCAATTAAAACTCAATTGAAGCATCATATAGATCAAATAAATATAAGATAATACATGGCAAATTGTGGTAATTATTAATTATAGTGCGGCAAAAAACAAATTTCTTAAGGAATTTTTTTTTTTAATCTGTGATTTTCAAAGTATAACTGAGATAACATGCTATGACAAATTTATTTCACACATTTGGTTTTTCTTATCTCTAAATACTCTAGAATAACATGTACCATGGCCTACTGTAATTATACGGCCTGATTTGTTGCATTTTCCGGAAAAAATTAAGAGGCCAGTTTTTTTACGGCTAATGTTTATTTTATTAAAATGGTCGAGGAAAACTTAAGATTATCATCATGTAATTACATTATGCTATACAATATTTTTCGCTAACTGATTCCCTGTTTCAGTATATTCCGATAACATATGAAATACTGAAATAGGCTTTCAAATAGCTATGTATCAAAATGCTACTAAATTAAACTTACATTTTGCAAAGACTACTTACAACTCTTATGAGGAAATAAAAACAAAGGTTTGTAATTTTATATGTATTAAGGATTTGAGAAAAAATCTTATTAGCACTAGCTATCAGTTCTTTGTCTTTTTTTAAACTCTTTTACTTGATCTTTTCTTACAGAATCTGTAGTTTCTTTTTGTAAATTATTATAAAAAATATTAATGACAATTCGAGATCCATATTTAATTCCCCATTCTGGGTGTTTCTCGCATGTAAAATCAACACTGCTATAATAAATCTTAAAAATTTGTTCTGCAAAACTTTTAATTGATAAAGAATAACCGCAATGTTTGATTAGAATAGGAGAAATAATATCTAGAATACTAAAAAGATGACAAATAAAATCAGACAAGGATTGACTTGGACATATAAGTCCACCTCTGGATAATATTTTCAGATATTCATTATTAAGAACATCTTGGTCTGTAGAAACCATTTTTTGACCACAAGATAGACATTTAAATCTTTTTTTCAATTTTTTAGCAATGTAGCCTGCTATAGTAACAGCAACTTCCATGCTATCTTCAGAAAGCTGACACTCTAATATCTCTGAAGACAACAATGCAATATCTTGCATAATGTTTTCTAAAGTAGAGTATTCAAATGTTTGATAAATATTTTCATCCCAGAAATTAATATCTTCCTTTAGAAGACTTCTTACTGCCAAAATTTTTTCACTGTTGCAAACTTCTAAAAGACTTACAAGAAATCGACCACCGCTCATTTGTCTATACTTACTAAAGCGTAGCTCCAAAGGATCACTTTGTAACCTGGAAGTAAGAACAAATGTGTAGCTTTCTTCAAGCAAATCATCAATAAGAGATGCAGTTGCACGTAATGTTGTGATAAGAGCATGAGAAGTTTGTTTGGTTAAAGTAAAATATTCACATGTTGACCAAATTTCAATCCAATTTGCAATTTCTCTATAAAATGTGGGTTTTTTATCTCCTTTTACAGCAGCATTGCCGAGCTAATTGGATGTATTAAACATCTGCTTTGAATTAAGTGTGATAAATAACTTATGAAACAATGACAAAAATTGTGCTGCATCATTTCTTTCAGGAAAATAACTTAGTATCGCAGCTGTAGTTGTTTCATCAAGAATCGCTAATGCAAGGTTAACATCTTGTTTATTGTTTCCAGGATGAGTGACCTGATAATTGATTTTCCTCGCTTTTTTCAAGTTTCCATTTAATAATTGGTCTTTTTCATAAACTTTATGAAATAAATCCCAAGTAATAAAACCAGCTGGAACTTCAACTTTGTCTCTGAAGAAATCAAACGAAAAAGAAGGAAAAACAAATTTTTTTCCATTCAACAAGTTATTCCTAACATTTTTTATTAAATGGATTATATCATATAATAGATATGTTTTTAAAACTCCATTATAAGCTGGATGATAAATAAATAGTTTTCCATCTCCAGTATAAGATTTATGTAACTCTGAAAATGCATTAACGTTGGTAGAATGATTATCTGTAACAATAGCTCTTACTTTAAAACCTGATTGGTGCAATGAGGTAATGCACTCATCAATTTCTTTTTTCAACCATGGTCCTGTTGTGCAAACTTCAGGTGATGATCTCACAACATAAGGAATAGCTTTTTGAAGCCCTACAATCATAAAAACAATAACACCTTTATAAAGATTACTTTCTGAATCTTCACCAATATATTTCCCACTTTGATATTGGGCTGCTTTCTGCAGATACATTTCATCCACAAGAAGCACACAATCACTTGATACACAATCTTTTTGTAACAAAACTGTTATAGCTTTATACGCATTTATATCACCACTTTGGATTTTTCTAAGTAAACTAAAAGATGGTAAAGGTAGTTGTTCTAACAATAACTTATAAGACTGTGCTGAAGTGTGACGTAAAATTAGTGCATAGCGTATAATGGATGCAGAATATGGAGGTCTGCCTTGAGGAGAATAGTATCTAATTTCATTTAACTCTGTCAAAATTGAATTCATATCATTGGCTTTATTTCTAATATAGACAGGAAAATTTTCTAACATACTACAGTTTGTTAATTTGCAATTATGACCACTACGAAACCATTCAGGTAAAGAAATATGATAGCCTTTATATGACAATGAAACATAAAGATCTTTATTTACAGTTATTGACTCAAAAACAATTGGTATGCCTGATTTTTCATTAAAACATAGTTTATAATAAACAACACTATCATGCATTTTTTTAAATGTAAAGCCTGGTGGAGAATGTTGTTCTGTCAAAGAATCAAGATTAATTATTTTATCAACACTTTGAAAATCTTCAAACTCATCTTTTCCTAAATATCTCAAAGTTGGTTTTTTTCGGGGCAACTTTGGAACCGTTAGAGTTGATGATCCACTTATTTCATCAGTTTGAATAGTTGGAACTGGAAGAAGATTCCATTTTAAGGTGCATCTTTTTCCATAATTAATAAATTTGTCATCAAAATGATTAACACAAATAGCTGAATATTTTGATGGAACCCAATCTTTTCTATTAACAAAGTATATCCATCGTTTTCGCAAATCAGATTCTTCAGGAAAATGAAATGTTGACTTTTTTGGACCATTAGAGTAACCAGTTTTACAGTTTGTAACAACACATTTATTAACCATTTTATTACTAAAACGAATCAAAAAAGTGTAACAGTTATTTTTAAATATAAAGTTCACTTACATTTATTATTGGAATTATCTCCACTTAAACAACATCGCATAAAAAAGGAGTTCGACTATATACAGTAATAATAATAGACTGTCTGTGTGTCTATTTCATTATTCCACTCTCTAATGGAATATAATGAAACAGGCAATCAGTCAGAATACATTCACATATTAATCAGTTCAGAATACATTACATTTTAAATGACTATAAAAGCATAAACCGATGCATGCAAACAAATATTTATATAGTAATTGTTAAAATATTATAATTCAATATTTTATTCAACACCTTTGTATAATATTCACTGGTAAATATATTGTTATTGTTGTTGTTGTTAATAAAACCTTTCATACATAGTTTAAAATTTAAAATAAGCCGTAAAAAAACTGGCCTCTTAATTTTTTCCGGAAAATGCAACAAATCAGGCCGTGTAATTACAGTAGGCCATGCATGTACTAATTTTTTGTTTCAAAAACGTAGATGTAATTGAAATATAACACAACGTTGATGTCACCGTTAATTACTTATTTAAATTTTTTTTTTTTTTTTTTTTAATTTCAATATTCAAATGCTTAGAGTCCTGGTAACTAAGGGATTTAATATAAATAAGTTATCAATAAATTTCTCCTAATATATATAGATACTAAAATTAAATAAGTTTTCAAGATTAGACAACTAAAATTTTTCCCATTTTGTCCACCTACTGGCCCACTGTGCATCGGCTGTAATTTCGTAAAATCCGTTTAGATTTGCTCCTTAACAACGGAAATTAAATTTTTTGAATACCAGGTATAAGCAAATGACGTCACTGAAATAAAGAACAGTTAATCCACTTCAACTTGCCACCACGGATGAGAAGAAACGTCAGTGAGGCAAATATAATCTTCTTATTCTGTTAAAAATGGCGTTAATAAAAAACGTTTTTATATACATCTTTTTAGCGAGTTTTAAAGAATTAGTTTATTCATCTCAAGAGTTTTCATATTTGGAAGATAAAGAAGTTTCAACGTATTTACCATCAAATTATAACATTACTAAAAAAACTAGGTTTTTGATATATGATGTAAATCCAGGAGAAGGATTTAATCTACGACGTGATGTTTATGTTCGAGTTGCAAATCTAGTCAAAGGTTTAAATGACAAAGGACAAAACTGGGTTCTTGTTGTGCCACCTTGGATGCATCTTTACCATTGGAAGTCCAGATACATTTCACAACATGGAGTTCCATGGAGAACCTTTTTTGATCTTCCAAGTATGAATCTTTATTTGCCTGTAATAGAGTTTATAGATTTCATTAAAATTACTGGGTCTAAAAAGATTGATCAAATTTTAACTCTCCAAAGACATTCTGATAATTTTAAAAATGGGTTTAAGGATCTTGCTGAAATTGAAAATTGCAAAGAACGTGAGAAATACAGTAAAGATGGAAAGGGAAGATATCGTGGCTATTTTTGGGAGATGGATGGCGTCTTTGCTGAAAAACACAATTGTTTGAGTGTCCAAGGTCGAGCCACTGCTATTGAAAATATTCTTCAAACCATAAAAGCTAGGTAGTGTTAAAATTTATTCTGAATGATTCAGTAGCAAATGGTTCTTTAGCCACAGATTCTCACATAAATATAACTTTTTTATTTTGTTCCTTCAATTATAGGTCTTTTCTAATAGAGCATTTTGAAGCCTTGCTACATATTGATTATGGGTCTGTGGAGTTTTGGAAGGTAAGAATTGTTTTCAATAAATTGTAAAAAATTTATGTTTTTGTAATTTACTTGAGAAAAACAAAAACAATAACAGCAAAAAAAAAAAAAAAAAGCTTTATAAACGTTTTAAATATAAAATAGCATTAAAGTTACAAAATTTTTGCATTACAAAAAAAATCAAAAAGAAGAAACTAGCAGATCAATTAATACCAAAAGGATCCAACTGCATTATGTAAAATAAAAAAGCCTAGAAATCAATTTTTGGGTGATTTATTATTTTAAATGCATAATGAATGGCCTTCATTTTTATACCCCATTTCCATGAAATTGGTAATAAGTTGGTAATCTATGATTTTTAAAATAAGTAACCAGCAAATTTATAAGGCTATCAAAAATTTGCGCATACGATATTAGGCCAGCGAAAAGAAATAATAGTTTTGAAATGTTTTTGAAATTGTCAAACAATCTCGTCTAGAAGCTCAGGTGGCAACATATTAAAGGAAATAAAGTGATATAAATATATTTAAGATAAATTTTGATCATAGTCACATATATTTCATGTTTATTATACTGTTTTCTAAGCCACGAAGAAGTTTGGTGTTTGCTAAGCATTTGCGTGCCCTTGGAAATGAGTATCGTGCAAAATATTTAAACTCCAATGATGAAGCTGATAAAACACTTTATGCAGAAGATTGGCGTGATCAACATCCGCAAGAGGGGTCAGCACTTGGAGGTCCATATATTGCTGTTCACATGAGACGTGGTGATTTTGCTTATTCTAGAAAAGATACAATTGCAACTATAGAACAGTATGCAAAGAATGCAGAAAATATGCTTAAGAAATATAAACTCCAAAAAATCTATCTTGCAACAGATGGCACTGAGGAAGGTGAACTTTATTATCAATTTATTTAAATATTTCAAATTAAACAACAACAAAAAATTATGGTTGTAACTTTGGCTGCTTTTCTTAAGAGATTGAAGAATTCAAATCAATGGTGTTTGGCAAAGTTTTTATTTATCCAAGGCCTCGTGAATTTATAGAGAAATATAAAGATGGAGGTGTAGCTATTATTGATCAATGGATTGCAGCTCATGCTAGGTATATTTTCTATTAATAAATTGTATTAATAAGTGAATTTTTATTAAATTTTGGATTATGTTAAAACTGCACAATAACTTTGATACATATACATTTGAATTTTTACAAAAAAATGTATACATATACATTTTTTGCAAAAATTCAGAATAATTCCTTATTGAGAAAAACAGAGAAAAGAAACTGAAATAGGTGTTAAAGCATTTCTATTGTTTTCCTCCCAAGAAAAAATTGTCAAATCTGTAATTCTTATTAATGTGCTTTCTTCAGTTTATGAACTGCAGCAAGTGTTTGCTCTCAGAAATTTTAGAATTTCTCTATTGATTATTGCCTGGAAAAGTTTGCAGGATGCTGGTTTTACTTCTCATACACTATTTTCCCATCATCACTGAAATACTTGCAACAAGAAATCTGCTTGAACTTCAGTATGTTATAAGTTTTAATGTCAACAAAAGTACAGCCCCTAAATATAATAAAGATGAATTTTATCTGAGATTCTTAGGTTTTGCTTAAAGGAATCTTCTGAATAACCTTTTTGTTGGTGCAAAAGTATGTTCCAACAGATCCTGACTTTATCAAGTATCCCTTGAAGACAGAAAGGACAAAAAAAAAAACACTAAATTTTAACAGATTCACATCTTTTTTGATTCCTAACAAGTCTTTTTCACAACAGTAGTATTTTGGCTTCTAATAATGATACATGCTCGTTGCACAGCAGGCTCATAAAGGAAGAGAAGGTGTTAGGTAAGGTAATAACTGATCATCTAAAATTAACAAGTTATCTAAAAAATTCATTATATCTCCAAGTTTTGACTGTAAGTCTGTCAAAATTTGTAAGATATATATGGAAAATGATTTTCTGAATTTCAAGTTCTTTCGATGCGTGTAGAGCGTTTGTGTTGAATTTAGGTGTAGCAATCCTTTAAGTTATCTCTGTCAGCATAGATAGCTTAGAAAAAGAATGTTGAATTTTTTATGATTTTAGTGATGAACCTTTAAAATTTCTAATCTTAAATATTTAAATGAAAATGATAAGGCGTTAATAAATGCGTAAAACTTGTGTTTCCCTAAGTGAAAAATAAACAAATCGTCGTCCTGAAAACTCATAAGACGTTAAATTATTCTCTCGATAATTTTTTTTTTTGCTGCTAACTTTAGATATTTCATCGGTACCTGCTCATCGACGTTTTCTTTCCGTATTTATGAAGAGAGAGACATCTTAGGCTTTAGCGGTGAGACCACGCATAATTGTTTTTGCGCTGAAGGAGTCAGCGATGATCGTTGTGAAAAACCTGGCTCTTGGAGGGTTAAGTTTTCATAAATATACGGTTGACCGGTATAGCTTCTTGAGCTATGTTTTTACGATTAGATTTTTTAGAGTTTTTCAATGTATTTATTTGCTGCACTTATTTTAAATGACGTCAGCCTTTTTAATAAAATCACCAACGAGTTTTCATTATTTAACGTTTATTTATAAAATTTTCTTTTTCATGAAGTCAGCGTGAAGTTAAGACTATGAAGTTATTATGATTTCCTGAACTGAAAGCCTCGAATTTTTTGTTTCGACTGACTGGTCTTTTCACACTTTTAACAATAGTAATGTAGCATTTATTCTTGAAATTTTTAGGAAAAGTTCGTTTTTTTCAGAAATGAATTCGACTTTATAATATTTATGATTGAAGGAAGCAATATTTTTAAAACATCTTGTCTTTCGTTTACAAACCGTTAACAAAATATTTACGTAAACCTTTCTTTTAAATTTAACTCATGAGTTAATAAAGTTTATTTGAAAAATCCACTTTCAGTAATTAATACCTCCGTTCTCACCTAACTCTTAAAAAAACTTTTGTTTTAAAGTTTTTTTTAGAGTTAAGTTGAGAACGAAGTTTTTTTACGTTGAGAACAATTTATTTAAAAAGTTTTTAATGTAATTTGATTAAATTGGACCCGCTTTGAGTTCTGTGTGAAAAAACATGAAACGAGCTTAGATCACTGATTAAAACGCGTTTCGAACCCCAACTACGAGCAGCGTATAAGTGCGAATAGTTCCTTAAGAATTCAAATTTCACGGCTCCACAGCGTACGAAACGTTAATCAGAACCCTTAAGAAGCTTTTTTTTTTTCTTAAAAAAAAAAAAAAAAAAATCTCTATTTTAATAAATGGCTCATTTAGTAAACTATATTTTTGTGTAATATTTATAATAAAAGCAAAGAAATAAAAAATAACTATGAAAAATAGGAGTTTTACTTATATCACTAAAGTTAATTCGATTTTGATTATTAAAGCTAAAAGTATCGAATTAAGTCGAAAACTCAGTTATCCTATATATCGGTTGTTTGCGATTGTCTTTATGGGCTAAAAATCTTTAGGAGACATTTTTCCTGTTAAATTGTCGGACCTGTTGTACGAAATAGCAAAAACGGACTTTGGTCTGTGCCGAGAAAGCCACCGATATTTAATGCAATACAATGCCCCCGGCCTAAAGTTCAGGCTGTGTGGTCTATAGAAATAATTTCAATTTTAAGTTCATTTTTACATAAAAACAAAACCTCTGTAAATTTTGCATTTTTACTACATGCAAATATTCTTAATCTAAAATTACAAATATCACATGAAAGTTCTAAACTCTGTAAATACTTGTTCTTTCAAACAAAAAATTACACAGAGATAAAAAAAAAAAAATTCCTTCATGACTACTTTCAATATTACTCGCATGACAAAAGTTGGTCAGTGTAGCCTCGATGACCAAAGGTTGATGTACTCTCGGTGGTCCAAGCCTCTAAGGCCCGGACCTCCTTTTAACAAGTTCATAAGACAAATCAAAATATTTTATAATTTTCCTAGCAACTAAAAAAAAATGTTTAAAACACTTTAATTGAATTACAACGAAAAAATGCATATAGTTTCTAAATATTCAATTTATGACTAAAATGTTGACCAAAATAAAAAAATTTCTTCAAAATGCAAAAAAACTAGTTTAAGGCAGGGACGTTTAGACTTTTTTTTGTAATGAACCAAACGATATATTTAAGTTTACTCAACACAAACTTTTGATAAGTTCATAATATAACAAATAATTTTTTCAAATATAAAATGTACAATATGTAAAAATAAAAATTAAACTTAATACCTCGGACGCAGTTTGTTTTTAAAGAACCAAAAACTTATAAAATAATTTATTTTTTAAAATTTACTTATTATTTAATCAATATTGAATAAACAGGTAGCAGTTGAAAACATTATTTATCTCCATACTCCAGTTTTATGGCAGGCTATTTATGGTTTATCTCCATAATCCGTTTTTATAGCAATTTTACACTTCAACTATCAGCTTCACATAAAAAAATATCTTCATGAAACCGATTTTGTTTCTAAAATATAAAATAATAAACTTGAACATCCAGTTTTTAGACTTTTTTTAAAAAAAATAAAGCGACCTAAAAAGCTTGATGTTGCAAATTTAAATGAACGATACCTTTAGGTCATCGACTGGAGATATACATTCATCATGGGAGTAAACAAAGCAATCTTTTATTGCGTCAATCAAAATATTTTTCACGCTTAGAGCCATAGCGACATTACCACACACATAGAAATGACCACCGTCCTTTAAAATGCAGTTTTTTACCATTTCCATGTTCGCTTTTAGTAATTGTTGTACGTAAGTCTAAATAAGAACATGTTTCTTGTTGTTTCTTAATCATTATACCAAAAAATTTTCTTAGTTATTACACAAAAGCTAAAATACCTTTGGTTCTTCCGGGTCCCTCGAATATCCGAGGAACACTTCCGTTAACGATCCCTCTGATTTTGCCTTCTCCAGTTCATAACAAAAAATGTTATCAAGATATTTATTTCGACAACCAAAAAATAGAATCATTTTACCAAAAGTGTTTTTCTTCTGTAAAATATCAAACGTTTTCTGTTGCCAGAACGAACGAAATGGTGCAATTCCAGTTCCAGGTCCCACCATTATTATCGGAGCAGAAGGGTCAGAAGGCAAGTGAAAATGAGGAGCACTAATAAAAAAAAAATTAATCATTGGTTTGAGTTAAGATACATAACGCATTGTTTGCGACAAATGAAACAAATATACAAGCACATATAATAGCAGATTTAATTAAACTAAAATTCGAAGAATAAGAGTTAAAAAATAATTTTTAAAAAAGATTCAGTGAATTAACAAAATGGACTAAACAGTTAACTTAAAAATAATTCTAATAGCAGGGTAAATTCCTAAAATTTGAAAATTTAAAAAAAAAATAAAGCCTTAGCCTCAGGTCTTCTTTCGTTCTCTATCTTGCTGATCTAACCCTGCACTTATATGAAATCCGTGCTCTTCTAGCACGGATTTGTTTCTAACAAGATTAACAAAAACTTGAACTTGTCCAGATCCATGACAACTATTTTTACATGATTTGTAATCAGCTTTATTTATTTGTAGGTAGAGTTCTAAAGTTTGGTTAATTAAAATTAGTAAAATTTGGTAATTATTTCTGTTCAAATGTTTGGTTGTTTTTTTTTTTAAACTTTGGACGAATGTGAAATAAGAACTTTTAAAGGATTTTTTTATTTTTCAATGTTATTAAGATAAGGTAAGAAAAAAAAAACAAAAAAACTCTGAAAACTTCACAAATCGTTTTCAAGTTTCGTCCATCAAAAAGTATGTTACAAATTTGACATTTTTATTCGAATTTGTAGTTTAATTTGTTTTTGAAATACCTTTTGAGGAAACAATAAACTTCGTCTCCAGGTTTTCTTGAGTGCAGCCACGACGAACACACGCCGCTATGATAAATACCTAATGGAATTCATAAACAAAATTTATATTTGTGAAATAAATCTATATTTGCAAAAAAATCTTAAAACTTTGTACTTTTAAGTATTTCCAACAATGTTGACAGACACTTTATCAATTGTTTAAAAGAAGGGTGAAAAATGAATGCTAACCATTTTTATTTTTCCTCTTTGAAACAAATTTGTATTTATGTAATGAACATTTAGATATGACAAGAAATCAATGGAAAAAAAAAAAAAAAAAAAAAAAATGCTTCTTTGCTTCAGTGACCTGTTCAAGATAAAAACGCAAAAAAGCATTTTTGCGAAAACATTTTTTCAAAAATTTACAGAAACATTCAAATTTCAACTTCTTTTTCTCTTTAGGATTTTACAAAAGAGGAAAAAAGGAAGAAGAATTTTTTCGTTTTATTGCAAATTGTAATAAAATTGTAATAACGCTTGTGGAAATAAGTCTAATGCAAATATTTATAAAAATGCTTAAAATAAAATTGATGAAAATGAAAACAACTCCAACCATTTGATTACAAATTTACGATGAGATTGATGCTCCAACCATTCGATTACAAATTTACGACGAGATGATGCCAAAATCTAACAATTCCAAGAGGCATTGTTAGATTTTGGCATCTTGATTTTTTTAAAATAAAAATTTAATTTAAGGATCAAAATATTTAGTGACTTCTCACTATGACAACTTAAATAAGAATGACATTCATGCAATTTCCTTGATTGTAGAATTCCTTTTTAAAATTACGAATTTTTGATAAACAACATTAATTTATTATAAAAAATAAAGTTACTTTTCAATAGTTGTATTAATGAGTTTTTAATTGTTTATATTTTTGTTTACAACATGTTGTTGTGGTTTCAAAAGAATTGTTTAGCTTTCCCGTTAAAATGAGTTTTAAAAATGAAAAAAGAAAAAGTCGTCAGAGAAAAAATTATACATATATATTTAAGAAATCCTAGTAGAAACTACAATTCAATAGCAAAAGAGTTGCAAATGCATCTTTACACCCTTAGTCGTCTTATTCAACATTTCTCTCAAAGAAAATCGATCAAACAAAAATCTAGTGACAGAAGAATAGGGAAGTTTTTCCAGAAACTGGTCAGAAAACTTATTTATAGCTTCAAGATTAACCCAGGCCTCTCATTTAAAGAACGTGCAAAAATTTACTAAAATTTTGTTGTCGTTTTGTTGCAAAAGTTCGAAATAAATATGGTCTTCATTCTTTCAAATCACAAATCAAAAACCATTCTGAAACTCAAAAAAAAAAAAGTGCAAGAAGACACTGCAGAAAGTTGTATGACAATTTTATTTCTAAAACTTTCTGTTTTTATTGAAATGTTTATTGTTTGTACAATAAACTGCTTAGGAGTAAAAATGAAAAATTTGAAATTAATTAGAATATTTAAATAATCAAAGAGTCCTTTAAAAAAGGCTTTTACCTTTCCCCAAATCATATGATAATGGGTTCTGTGTTCTGGCCTGACTTGGCGCTTTAAGTCACTATGGCAAACTGACTATGGAATCGTGTGAACAAAATGGTGTGAACTTTGCACCTAAAACAGCTAATCCTCTTTTTTTTTTGGAGAGTTGAAAATTTGAGTGTCAATTGAGAGTGAAAATTGAGAGCGTCAAATATTTTTTTTTATTGAAAAGCACTGGACAATTATTAAACAAAAAAAGAAAACAAACAGAGAAACTTTTTGCAGTAACATCAAAAATTTGAATACTTCATGGAAAAAAGCATGAAAGTTGTGATTTTAATGTTGTGCGCAAATGTTGTTATGGAGACCACCGAAGCAAAAGTTCAAAACTTAGTTATCACACAGAAACAAATTAATTTTTTAAAAAAAATTTAGATTCATATATGGATGCATTAGAATTATTATCTAGTTTTAAATAAAACTTCATCAGTACTCTTTTTAGTGGATGTTTTTACATTCAAATTTGTTTTGTTTACATGCTTTATACACAAAAAACTTATTAATTTTAAATAAATGACAATCAATGAATAATAAATGAAATCGATGAAACATAATTAAAGATGACACGGTAAAAACTACAGATGTCCCGTTTCATAAATTTTCGCATTTGCATCCTTTTCATCGTATAATTGTGCTTACCTATTATTGGATATATTTTTAATTAACAATCAAAAAGTTTTGTGAAAAAAAGTCCAAACTTTTCGATAAACTTCGAGAAATTTTTTTTTCTCGTTTCTAAATTTCTGGAAATTAGTTGCAAATTTCTGGAAATTAGTTGCAAATTTCTGGAAATTAGTTGCAAATTTCTGGAAATTAGTTGCAAACCAGAATTTTCTTCGATTAAGTCGGGTCCTTACTTGTCACATGTGGAACGCACATAGTTATATTTATTACATAAACTATTAATCATAAAACTCACCGTCAGCAACAAAATTGATCAGGGCAACCGTAATATGAATTTCATTAGGATGTAAATCTGGTGAAGATGAAATTGAATAATATCGCTAAATACAAAAAATTCTCTCAAAAATAATGTTTGAAAAAAAAAAAGAAATAATAATAATATAAAACAAATAATTTACAGGTTTAAGAACAGGCAACTCTGATATTAGTAGTAAAAGATCAACTTCAACTGATGGAAACTCTTCAAGGACCTGGAGAATACTTGGATATTTGCGGCTTATCCAGTATTGGTAAAAGCTCCTGTTCTATGAAGATAAAAGTCTTTATTGCTTTGAAATGTAAGATTATGTGAGATATTGGCAACACAAACCTCTAAAGAGTTAAGAACTGCTAAAATTAGGCGTTTTTACTTCTGTTTAGGTTACACTACAAATTCATTCTCAATTAAATTATAAAAGTTTCTCTGAAATAAAATGAAATGCAAGAGAATAGTTAGAGTGTTGAAAATAATAAAAAAGCATTTTTTTTTTTTTCAAAAAAAAAAAGAATCAGAGAGAAAAAAGGGCTAAAATACCACTTACATTTGCTAACTTTAACAGTGTTTCTTTCTGTCTCTGCTCGTTACATCTTTCAGCAAATGCTCTAAGCAGAAGCATAGAAGGTGGTGTGGTTATGTCTTTAAACCACATAAAAATTAGCCCGAGCGTATTAGGGAGCATTTTTTTAATCTTTGAAATATTGTCACTAGAAGAAAACCCTAAAAAAGCAAAGTTGTTAAAATTGATGAAAAACTGAATTACTTTCATAACTTTGAATGAATTGTTATTTAAACTTTAACTCTTCAAACCATTATTTTTCTTGTCAATTATATCCACAACAGTTGAAGATGAAAACTTATTAGTAGTTGCACGGTTAATTAACTTTTCAACCATTTTTAAATTGTTGCACGGATAGATTCCCAAGTGATCTCCGGGTTGGAATGAAAACTGTTTGTTATTTGAAATATCAAAGCAAACCAAGTCAGTTACA
Source organism: Hydra viridissima (assembly GCF_058129835.1). Taxonomy (NCBI): domain Eukaryota; kingdom Metazoa; phylum Cnidaria; class Hydrozoa; order Anthoathecata; family Hydridae; genus Hydra; species Hydra viridissima. The sequence continues at coordinate 1,386,911 of NW_028324305.1, forward strand.
CTACTAGAAAAAAAAAAAAAAAAATGATATTAAGAGCATAAAAACTTGATGTTAACAACACAAAAATTACCATAAACTGAATCTAAAGATGGTAAAACATACTCTAAAAATGATGTTTTAAAATGATGCTGTGATGATTATCTTATCATAAAAATGATTACTAACACAACATTTTTTAGTATAAGGAATATGGGAATCTTTGTACAAGTAAACCTTTAATCATACTCAGTCAGATATAAAGATGAAAACTCAAATGTTCTACCTTGACTCTTTTGCCTGCAAATTTTTCACTGTTTTAACTTTACAAAGTGAAATATCTTTACAATGAAAACACATCAACTCTAAATATAATATATGCTAAAAGACTTCAAGAAAAATAATCTAAAATGCATTTGAAGACATGTACTTTAAACATAAATACAGTATTTACTAATATTAATAATATGATAATTACTGCATAAATATTCAAAACTTATTTGAACTTTGGTTATTAAAATTTTTGTTAATATTGTAACAAGCCTTTGAATAATCCCATCATCCCTCAGCTGTTGGCTTAAGTTACTAAATTTTTACAAATATTAAATTTCTTTTTTTTAAGTATGGGGTAGGGGTGGGTACGTGGCACCAAAAAGATTGCAATCTAAACCTTGCAGCTGTAACATCAATTTGAATTTCTGCCATAACTACAAAACAGGATTTTTAAAACAACAAAAATGTCAGATTGACCTGCTTGGTGGATACTTGTGTATGTGATCCTAGAATGTTAAAAATTCAAGGATATTGGAATCTCAACCAGCCTAAAAACCATGGAATCTCAACCACCCTAAAAGTAGTATGTAGACATTACTGGAGTTCTGCCTGGCAACAGTTCTGGCTTTGGAAAATACAGCGGGAAATAAGTGCAGTCTTTACTAACATAACTTTACTTAATATAAATCAAATTTCATAAGGAATTAAAATTTAACTTAAAATATTTTTACCTTTTTGCAACGTTGTTTCTTTGACATTTTCATGTTCAATGATCTGTACATCTTCAATCGAACTTTTTAAATCAAATTTTGGGAGATCGACATCAGATTCAGAGAAAAGTTTGCACACGGCCTGTTCAAAAGGGTTATTCCGAAACTTACAAAAGAATACTATTACAACATTTTTAAACATTTGTTTCTTGACATTAGTTATCATTATTATTCAAAAGTTTCTTTACTTCTTATGAGAGCAATTAATCAAAGCTTATACCTTAAAGCAACCTTTGGACCAATTTTTAAATGCTTCTTCTTGACCATTACGTTCATCGCCATAGCCAATAGGATAAAACTGTTTACCACCAAGAAGATTCAACAATTTTTCAATTAAATTTGCAAACGCACAGAAATTAGTATAGGCTCTTGATCCAAGACCAAATATGGAAAAGCAGAGACCAACTACTCTAAGTAGAAAGAGTAATAATTTTTTTAAAAAAATTAAAAATTTTAACTTGATTCATAATCATTACTTTTAATTGACAATTTACCTGCTTGATTGATGCACTTTTTCATGGAGGAACTTGCTGAATTCCTGAATAAAAAAAATATTTATGTTAAAACAAATCATACAACCATTCCTGATACTATGTCATCTTCAAAATAGTGTAATACAATAATACAACTTAATGATAGCCACTTTAATGTGAAATACTGCAAGACAGACAGATTAGATAGTGAATTTCTAACCCAGAAGTTCTGCTTATGAGCTTTTGTAATTCAAAACGAGCTTTAAGATGAACAAAAATAATATTATAACAAAATGGTTATCCCTTCAAAGAAAGTGTTTTTTTTTTAAATCATCAATTACAGTACTACTTTAAAAAAAAAAAAAATTCTTCAATTTATAAGAAGTTTTATCATACTTCACCATTTTCAGGAGCTTCACCATTCCCAGAAGTACTTGCTACTACCAAGATACATCTTTCTTTTTTCAAATCTTCATGCTTATACTGGTCCATACATACAACATTCGAGTTAAAGGTGTTGCAAAATAGTTTTCTTAAATTATTTGCAAATGTCTCTGCTCTACCAGTCTCACTAGCAAACAGAATGGTTACGTTATGCTTGGCCATGTTTTTTAAATTTATGTGATCTATGGTAGAAGTAACTTGTTCAGAATGCTGATTGCTATGGATTTCTAACTGACTTAGAGGTTTTATGAAATTTTTACACGGATTTACTTGGTAGTCATAACCAGGTTTTAACTTGTAATTTAACATTTCCTAGAAAACATAGTGTAAAAGAAAAAGTAAAAATATGAATAAGAAAAAAAAAACTTTTTTAAAACAAATCTTGGAACAATTTTTATACCTGATGAAAAACAGGGCATGTTGATCCAGATATAGGTGGGACTATCCAAACCCAGTCTGAAGGACAACCACCACGTAATTTGTTCTAATGTTCAGGAGATGAACCCAAAAATAATCAATATGGATTTTAATAAGATAAAACACTGTGGCCAAAAAAGAAAAACAACAAATTTGCTAAATGAAAATCAATCAATAATCCGTTATCTTCATTAATGTTGCATTGTTTTTTTTTTTAATGATGCAGAAGAATTTATTTTGAAGTTACAAATAAAAGTTTTTTTCTTTCTCAAAAAAAAAACCCTTTGCATGTTGAAAGCTGTATTTACGCTCAACTGCTCCACACACTTGTGTTTTAAGAACTTGTGTTTTGGTTAATAAAAATGAGACAGTTAATTATTTTTAAATCTAAAAAAACCTCTTTTTGAAAATGTCTAATAAATGATTCTGCTGTACTTTGGTGATCAACCATAGTCACTCCTGCTTCCTAAATAATAATAATAAAAAAAATTAAAACCTGGTTCTATATTTGTTTGTTTGAAAATGCTTCTTTACTATTTTTGTAAACATTTAGTTAAAAAGCCATTAAATGAAAATGATTTCAAACAATTGCCAGGAAGTGCTATTACTTTATACTTTCACTGTGTTGAATTTCTTTAAATATTTTTAACCAACATAAAGTTTTAGATTAAGAACGATTGTTAAAATTATTTTGAGGAAGAAACGCAGTTAGCAATTTTGATGAAATACTTTTTCTGTGATTAAAAACATATGGGTACCTGATAACTGTGCAATGTTGCCTCTGTTAACTCAATGAGGGCTCGGTCTTTCCATAAAGAAGTGCGCAAAGATGTGTCAAAACCCAATAAACGAGCGACTTTCTTTAATTTAAAAAAATAATAATAATAATAATAAAATATTTATACTTGTTAATCTTTTCAAAACTATAAATGAAAATTTTGATTTCCATTTTATAGTTTTGAAAAGGGATTTAATGCAAAACTCTTATACTACAAAAAAATACACGGAGTTCGCTGCTAAACTCTTGTGCTACAAAAAAAGACCTAATTTAAGACTTGATGATCAAAGATCTGATAATCAAAATCAATCAGTTGTAAAACTAAGAGTTCATAATTTAAAAAAATTAATAAACCTTCAAAAGGTTATATCGGTTTTTGTCTCCAAAGTTTCTTACACTAATTTCTGTGCTCATGTACCTGAAAAGCAAACAAAAAACAAATTATTTAAGTTAGAAGAGTTTTCATAATATTAAATTTTACTTATGTAAAAAAATCAGCATCGCATGATTTCATCTTTTCATATTTAAAGATCAATTTTGGCACTAATATTTAGAGATTAGCATCTTAATTATAAAATTGTCAAATTTAATTTTGTTTTTTTGTTTTTTTTAAAGATATTTTTAAAACAAAAGTTTTTTTTCTTATACAAGATAAATACTTTTTTATTCAGATCTAGTCCCCCTATTTGCTTTAGAGCAAATAGGGGGACTAGATCTGAATAAAAAAACTTGCCCTGAATAAGAAAACACTTTATTAAAAAAAAAGAGGTTTATATGATTATTTGTAAAGAAAATTGTGGGAAAAAAATAAATAAGGCTAAATCTTAGATCATATCCATTGAGATAAGTTATTTATAATGACCATTACTTACCATCCATTAAATGGTGCAGCTGTGAATCTTAAACCACCACAGTCCAAAGCCATATTACAAACTATAGGTACCGCATACCAACGTAAATTCAGTTGATTTAATTCATGAAACCTATAGTGTCAAAATTTAGTAGATTCTACAAAAAAATTTAAAAAGTGAAATTTACAGCTAATTACTATTGATATAATTACATTAATAGTATAATTCATAACACAAATAATATTTATTCATTAAAATATAGTTTACAATTAGTTAAAAACTTTTTTAAAAAATTGTAAAAGAGCATGTCAAAATCATCAACAGCTTTTTGTTAAAAAAGTAAAAATGTACTTTGGATGTTTTATATCTACTTCAAGGACATATTCTTTTGGAATTTCAAATATCTCTGGTTGTCCTCCATTTGCTTGTATAATTAATGGAAGCACATCAAACATGGTTCCTTTACCAACCCATCCAAGATGCTGTGCCACCTGAGTACAAGACAAAAAAAAAAAAGATAAATTGATTTAAATTGTTTTTAAAAAACAATTCTTTTGTATATAAAAAAAAAAGTAATAGTAAGAAAAAATGTTCAGAAATGAGAAACGAGACTAAAACAAGAACAGTTTGTAAAAACAAGCAACTTTTATACTCTGACAATCTGAGCTTAATCAGGTATGAATGCTAAAAATTATTTTCATGTTGTCCCATTTTTCATATAAAGAAGATTAAATTGTGAAACTGATCAAACAAAACTGGTTTACGAAAGTAAAGAAATAATATTCTTAATGTTAAACTAGAGACATAATTTATGACTTTAATAAATTATGTCTCTGACTTAAAATCATATCATATATCAGACTTATTTTCATCTTTCATGTCAGACTAATTTTCTTCCTTTCTTTCTTTTTAAGCATGATTTTGTTTAAAGTTCAATTGCATAAAATTAAAAACATTAAAAGATTTCTAGAAAAATCAAAAAAACAAGTTTGAAAGCTGCTTTTTTTGTGGTTTGCAAAGTTAGAAAAATTTGCATTTATCAACCACAAAGAAAATAGCCACAAGAGTTCCTTTTAACAAATTTAGTAATATTTAATGACTATTTTTTTTATATCTCTCACTTATATTATAATCAATAAAGTAATTGTAAAAAGATTAAATATAGAAAATCAACCCAAAAAAAAAAAAAAAAAAGGAAAAAAATGAAGTTTACTTGAAAGATAAAAATTTTATTTTAGATTGCATATGTTAGGGTGATTACATATTCTTTTTTTTAAATAAAATAAATTATATTCAATTAAAATAAATTATATTCAATTAAAATAAATTATATTTAATTAAAATAAATTACATTTAATTAAACAAACTTAGTCCTTGCAAAAGAACACTGTTATGAATTTTTAGAATAGTGAATTTTGAGCTGAGGAGCATCTATACTGTCACCAGACATGGTGAAAGTATAGATGCTCCTGTTTCCAGAAATACAAACTTTGAAATCAACCCAATATCCACAGAAATAAAACAACATTGTAGCTTTTGTATATAGAACTTTGAAAATCAGCTCTAAAATCCATATGGTAATCAGCATGCCTGTTAAAATAAGTTGTTTTTTATTGCCAATGGACATGCCTTTATATGCATAAAATTTCAAGCATCCATCATGCTTTCCTGCTGAGGTTTTAAATGTTTTATAATCCATTTGTCTTGCTAGTTCAATAACTGTTCTGAGAAAACTGATTCATGAGAACTTTATTTTCAATGATTTACAAATAATTCTGGGAAAAAAAGCAAATCAATTCTCTTGTTCAAAATGTACAAAAAAAATCTTCTTAAAATTAAAAATCTTCTTAAAAATCTTCTGTTTTACATTTTGTTTATGTAAACATTTTCTCTTGTTAAAAATTATTTCTGCAATTGCCACAGATTGATTTCAAAATTTGTATTTCAGGACACAGAAGCACCTCTACTTTTACCCTATGTAGGTGGCAGTTTTTTAGGTTAGCTAATTTTGTAAAACTGTTTATATTTTAACAAAATCATTGCAATTTTATACTGTAGCTTATAATAACTTTTAATATGATAAGATGAACTCTTTTTGGATGATTTAGAGTAGCTAAAAATTGTCTAATTGTGAAAAGGATATCAGAAACAGCATAAAATATCATTTTCAATATCTTTAATTTGAACTTAACTAACCTTGGATGTACGCACCGCAGCATTGAAACAGTTAAAAGCATAATCCTAAGCCTTTTTTTTCCTTGGTGATTTTTTTAAAATGCTCTTTTAAACAACACAATGACATAACAAATATGAAAGCAAATTTTGCAAGAAATAATGCTCAATATCACATGAACATTTGTTAAAATGACAAAAAAAAACAAAAAAAAACATTCTCTAACTTGTGTTACTTCAATATTAGCTGGATCTCCGATGACCGTTCCATCAGACTGCAGGTAACCAGCATATCTTATCAGTTGTGTGTTCCATATTCTAAAATCTGAGTTTTTTTGTTTGCGTGGTGGGAATATTGAAATTGCAGATCTGAAATCGAAAATTAAATTTGTTTATTTTTGCAAGTAAATTACTATAACTGAATTTTATCATTTACTAAATTTATAGATTCCTATAGAAATCTTAAATTTTTTACTGCCAAGTTATGTTGATTGAAAATCTCTGACCCTCCAAAATGAAATGACTGATTTCTCAATCTAATGTTAAAAACTATTTTTGTTAATCAATTATTTTTATGTATATAACTTATTTATTACGTTAAATAACTTAGTGACTGCATATAATTGTTAACTGCATGTGAAATTTAAAAAAATGTGGAATTTATAAAAAAAAATTGCACTATTGAAAATATTCAAAACAAAAAGATAAGTTTATGTAACATATTTATATTACATACATACATACATACATACATACATACATACATACATACATACATACATACATACATACATACATACATACATACATACATACAAGTCATGTAAGTAAATATATCTTCAAAAAATTTGTAATGATTTAAAATGTTAAAATTCACAACTTATCCATACTAATGAGTAATCAGAATAACAAGATTTTATTACAAAACAAAAAGATAAGTTTATGTAACTTACCTAATCTTTCCATTATTGGTTGCAAACTGAATGTGTTGGAGACAACACTCGAACATTTGCTGCGCATTAGTTACATGACGGCAGTCAAACACCTAAAATTATGTGAATGAAGATTATTAAACTAAATAATAATTTCTTTAAATTTTTATTTCAAACAAAACATTAAGTTTAAATTACTCTGCTGTGATGTCAGTAGATGATAGATTCTTGATTACTTAAAAATTACTAAATGCTAAATTATTTTAAAAAGAGTTCTGTTTTGATTTTATGATAAACATATTTTATTTGAAGCCTTAATTTTTTTTTCATAAAATAATATTTAATTTTTGACAATTATGCAATTGTTAAAGTGGACAATTATGCAATTGTAAAGTTAGGTTTAAAAATGCAGGAAAAATCTTTATTGATACATTTTTAATTTTATAATTAAAAAAAAATCAAAATTTAATCAAAAAAAGTTTTTCCTGCATTTAACACTAAAACATTTATGCTTTTTAACTGATTTTTGAAATTTTTGAAAATAAATTTTTTATAACAAAAAAATGTGAGTATAAACAATTTATTTTTTGGATAAATAATTTATAACTATTTCTTTTTCTTTTTTAGTTAAAGTAAATCAGCAGTGTAGAGTAACACTACGTTGTTCCAACATTTTATATAAAATTTATAATACTTATAATATATACATTTTACATAATATTGATATATAGGGGAAAGTTGTACTGAATAGACCTTGTACTGAACGGAACTTTTCAAAAATTAGAGACCACCCCACATGGCGAAAGTATAGATGCTCCTGTTTCCAGAAATACAAACTTTGAAATCAACATGATATCCACAGAAATAAAACAACTTTGTAGTTTTTGTATGTGGGACTTTGAAAAGCAGCTCTAAAATCCATATGGTAATCAGCATGCCAATTAAAATTTCAAGCACCCATCATGCTTTCTTGATGATCTATGAAGTTTTCATGCACATGAAAGTTTTCTGTTCTTTCATGACAAATGTAATTTTTTAACTTTTCTGAGTTTTCAATTTACGAAATTTTTTCATAAAGGAGATAACTCTGATTATTAATAATACATACATACATACATACATACATACATACATACATACATACATACATACATACATACATACATACATACATACATACATACATACATTCATACATACATACATTCATACATACATACATACATACATACATACATACATACATACATACATACATACATACATACATACATACATACATACATACATACATACAAACATACATACATACATACATACATACATATATACAGAATGAAAGTTATCTGAGGCACAGACTGTTGAAATGACATGGGTAGCATGTGGATTTTGTAAGTGTAGTGAATGAACCACCATTGATTGTACTAAATGGACCGGCCCATTTTTTTATATAAACTTTTATCAGTTTGTTACTTACAAAAAAAAAATACTGGAGTTTTGTTTATATAAACAAGTTGTAAAAGTGTAACTAATAAATTATACTAAAAAAAACTTCATTATTAAACTTCATTAAACTTCCGTATTAGAAGGCAGCTAACTTTAGGATACAAGCTACATAGTAAGGTAATAAGTTTTATTTTAAAATACTCCCCATTTGAAATATTTTTATTTCATAAAAAGTAGAGTATAACTATAACTTATTAAATTTTTTCTAGCTAAGTTATTTTCCAGTAGCTAGGCTATTTTATAACATCAATAACTTGATATCATAATAATAACATATATCTAAATAGACAAAACAAAAAAAACACATAAAAAAGCATAAGTAATTTATTCAATTTAAATCACTAAAAATGTTAAAAGATAAATTAAATTTTAAATTACACATAAGTTATAAAAAATAACAAAAGAAAGTAATTTTTATGATAATTATATGCAATTTTTATTCTTTTGTTTCAGAAGCATTATGAGAAAAGCAACAGCAGTAAAGGGTGCTTGGTTATCCAAACAATATGATCCAAGCAGTTGATAATGTTTGTCAAAACATTATCTGAAAGAAAAGCTGCTGAGATATTTAAAGTCAAACATTCAACTCTTAAAAGGAGAATTAAAAAGCTTGGCAATCACCAGATGGATTAAATACATTGCAATGTATTCCAAATAGTTCTATGAAAGTATTTTCAGTAGAAGAAGCAAAACTGGTTCAATATTGCTTTATTTCTTCAAAAATGGAATATGTGTTGAGTCCTATTAAGCTAAGAGCACTAACATTTGAATATGCTCTGAAACTTCAGAAGAAATTTCCACAATCACATCCAGGTTGCACAAAACCTCGGGAAACAAATTAATGTGCTGGTGTTGATTGACTTAGAGCCTTTTTAAAGCATCATCCAGAACTTCATATAAGAAAACCAGAGGCAACATCGTCGATTGTCAGCATTCAATAACTATAACCTGGATCAAGTTGGCTCTGTTACAAGTGCTAAACAAGGTATCTTGGTTATAATGTACAATGCAGTAAAGGCAAGTGGGTTTTTTATAACATTTTTTATAAAATAATTGAACTATTCCTTAAAGGTTGATTCCACCATCTATCTAGATTATTTGGCCAACAGAACCAGGAATTTCTTAGAAGAAATCTTTAAAATGGACACATGGAAATATGTAGAATGGTATTAATAACATGTCAATTGACTTAGCAACAAAGAATAGTGTCATTGTCTCAACAATCAAACCCTATACATCACACAAACTGCAACTGCTGGATACATCACACAAACTGCAACCACTTGATGTAACAGTTTATGGACTTTTCAAACATCATTATAACTATGAAATTGATAACTGGTTAATAGCATATCCAGGAAAAACTCATCTCAATCTATGACATAGCAGAAAATTCTGGAAAGGCTTGGACAAAAGCATCTACGCCAGTTAACATCATTAGTGGCTTTTCAGCATCTGGCATAAATCAATTTCAACCAGATTGATAGAAGGATGAAGATTTTATTTTATCCCAGGCTACAAACAAAAACAATGAGACCCAATCCTGAGGTAATTGCTATCAATTTTCAGCTTCTGTAGCAATAAACAGACCCAATTCTGGGGCACTGAACATTAATCCAGTTTCAGTAAAAATAGACATAATTTAAAGGATTGCATTTTTTGGTATTTGATGCTCCAGCATCTCCACCTGCATTTGTGTTTTGTATGTAAATGAAAGATTATCTCTTTCAACTGGGCAATAGTTGTCTGAGTTCAACAGTTCCTTAATACATATTTTCTATAGCTGCAGTTGATAAAACCACTCATCACCCACTGCTCCACAATCTCAAGAGCTTTTTCAGGTTTTCATATTTCTAATATTTTGACTTCAAAAACAATTGGAAGTATTAGCTAACTTTTTTTTCAGCATCAAACATCAATCCAGTTTCATTATAAATAAAAAGAAATTGTAAAGCTAACAGAAATTCAAGTGTTTCCCTAGAAGTAGAAAGTATATGCCCTTATCCTACTGCAAAAGCTCATTTAGAAACATGCAAAGGTGCTCACAAAAAAGCTATCTTCTTCCATTCTAACTGATACTCCAATCAAGAAGCCAATCTGTAACCAACAACTTCAGCTAAAGTTAAAAGAACATAACCTTTTTGAAACACAAAAATATTTTAAAAGTAAAAAACTAAGGACAGCAAGAAAAAAACCTAAAAAATTTAAAATTTCTAAAGTTCCCATCATTAACACTTGATAATGAGGCCAACAATAAAATTGATACAATAAATGATATCAATGTCAAAAGAAGTTATAATGGTGTTGAAGATCGTTTAAATATCTATGGAGAAATGAAATCAAATAATAACTTGTGTGCAATATGTGGGGATATTGGTTGAGACAATGAACTGTGGTACTATTGTAGACAGTGTGCCAGCTTGGCACATAAAGCATGTACAAGTGCTGTGTACCAGCTGGGCACATAAAGCATGCACAAATGCAGATAACGCAAACCAATATGTTTGTGATTATTGTATATTTGACTTCCTGATTGAGACTTTTGTCTGATGTTATAATAATTATTTCAACTTATTTTATTTTTGTAGTCAGAAAATCTAGATTGCCTCAAACATACTGTGTCAAAAAAAAAGTCTATGCCATAAGAAACTATAAAAACTCAAAGCCAAGCTCAAAATATGTCCAAGATCAACAATTGACAGCAAAGCGCAAACGTTAAAAAAATAACAAAAGAGTGGACTAATAAGCTCAGCCAAGTTCAACATAATAGTTTTTCATGATTCATTTCAGGTTATTTTTCATAAGGATAAAAATATTATCATTCAATATTGGAACATCAATATACCCTCATTGCTGTTCATAATTTAACTTTTTATTTGTTACATAAAATGAATTTACTGCTGGTCCATTCGCTACAAGGTCAGTCCATTTAGTACAATCAATTGTACTGAATATAATGGGTGATATTTATTGGTACAGGTCATATTTATTGCATTTTTTAACAACTTGTATATAATATGTTAATATATAATATGTAATAATGTAATATTGATATATAATATACAGTAATCTTATATTGATATATAATATATAATGTTGATATATAATATATATCAACATAACTTGTGGATGCCTTGTAAGTCTATTATTACCATTACATTTCAAACTAATCTATGATCACTAAAAATTTGTGCAGAGTTGAAAAGACCATAACTGTTTTCACTAAAATTTATTAAAATCGAAAATATTTATAATGTCATTATTTCATGTGATATTTCCCATCTGAGGTCAAACTTATTTAGAAAACTGTTTAATGAGGTCAGGATTAATTTTCTTTTTTAAAGAAATTGTTCAAAATTTTTAGCTCTTTGCATAGAACATTCATGTAACATTAAGCCTTTTAGAATAACTGAAAAAGTGATTGAATAATAGTGAGGTTTATATTGCAGGTTTCAATTAAATTAGGTTATTCCTAGATTATTATTTTTACTAGATTTAAGTAGCCTTTGCATTAAATTTCTTCCATTTCTCACTTAAGTACAAAACCATACTATTTTTGTTATAAAACAACATAAAGTCTGGTGAGAAGAAACAGTTATTGTTATTAGTCTTTTTAAGTCTGGTGAGTTATTATCCAAGAGATGCTCAATTGTGCAAGGAATGAGTTTCTACTTAATATGGTCTTAAGAATTAGGGATCTTTTACACTCTGCTTGACAATATTTTTAATAAAGATATCAAAAGCCATACATACAAAACTGTGTGTAGCTTTCCATTAGACTATTGCTAGGACAATGAATTGCAAAACTGAGTTTTTTGTTGCATAACTCATTTTTTTATATCTCGTAAACTTTTTAGAAAATGTCAAGAAACCTGATTAAAGATTAAATGCAGAAGCTTGTATAGCAATATAAAAAACAAATAAAAGCTGTACATTTGTGTAATTAGCATTATGGGATACAATCAGATCTGTTTAAAGATTTCTTCCACTTTTCAATCGCAGAGCAGTAAAACAATTCTTTTTACTTTTGTTTTGTGATGATACATTTAGACTCAAGCTCATTTATTTTAGAAAGTTGCTAATTTTTCATTTTAGTAAGTACATTAGCCCTTCTTCAGTTATAATTATGATATTTGGACATAGACCTTTAATGAATCTGTATTTCAGTAAATTCAAGATCTGAACATTGGCTTTTTGTGGACTGTACAAAATACCTTTTTTACACTATTCTAAAGTCAATAATTCAAATTTATTAATTTTGAATTTTTGTGCCCTTTTAACACCATGTCACAGAAATATCATTGATTCTGTTTATAACCATATTATAAACTTTTATCAAAATCACGTTAGAGTGAAAAGCTAGACCTTGGGTAAACTGAAAATTGATATTTCATAATCTTAATGCAGTTTACTATCTCCTTCCAAACTCTACGCAACATTGCATTTTTGGCTAAACACTCAAAATTGAAAAAAAGGAAGTAAAACTCATTCAAAGTATCTAGTATTTCACAAATACAAAAAACTTCTGAAATTTTATGATCAAAACAATACTTTAAAAATGTCAGCAAAAATCTAAATCAGTCATGAACATTCTATTTCAAAGCCATAGACTTTGTGAGCTTCAAAGGACTTTGCTTTTTTTTAACAATTTAGCAACCATGTTAATGAGTATTTAAACTCATGACACTACCTAATGCTTCTTTAAGTTTTAATTTCTTCATTTTGTATGTTGATAATTTTAGTTGATTACTTTATTATTTACTGAATATTTTCACCTAAATTGTTTGCTGGCAATACTTTTGAATGTTGTAGAAACTTGTGAACTTGGTTTTTGATGAAAAAAGACTATTAACAAAGTCATGCATTTGTGGGCATTTGAACCCGAGAAAGATTATGAATCACACTACCTATTTGGAAATGAAATTTTTTTCATAACATTAACCCCCTTAAAAATAAGGGGGGTTCATAAATTGGCATGGCCCTTAAACATTCAGCAATTGAGCTGATTTTTTGTACAACCTTTTCATAAACAAAAACTTTTAGCAAAAAAAAAAAAATTTTTTTAACATTTTTGAAACACTCAACATTATATATATATATATATATATATATATATATATATATATATATATATATATATATATATATATATATATATATATATATATAAACATACGATATTATGATACAAATAGACATAAGTATGTACTCTAACTATAATTTATGAAATATTATTAAAATTTCTTAAGATTATTAAGTCAGAATATTTGACATCTTCATTTCAAGAAACCCATTTGCAAATGGATTTCTTGAAAATAAAGATGTCTGTATTTATAAACTTTATCAAAAAACTGAAACCAGTTTTTAGATAAAGCTTGCAGGGTGAAGGCTACATGATGACTGCTTTTTTTTCTATAACAAAAACTAATACATGATAACTCCCACAAAGAAAACAAATTAAAATGAATAAAAATAATTATTTTTAAATAAACTTAAATTTACCTTTAATGTTCCATTTTGTTGTTTTCTTGTCAAACATTTTTACATATTTAATAATTATTATAATAATTTAATAATAAAAATTTAATAATGATAATAATAATTCAGTCAGTATATATCAGTATAAAACTGATAAATATAAGCTGAATTTGTAAGAATTTATCACTAGTTGCTGTAAATATTTGATCTTATTTCTATGTGTCTTTTGATCTTTTGTATAATCCAAAACCAACCTCCAATACCAACCTCCAATACCTACCTACCTACAAGCTTAATCAAGATCATTTGGAAATATTCTTTGAAGCAATTCCCCTATCTAGAAGGTTCAATAACAATACCACTGTTCAACAGGTTACTGCAGCTTACAAAAAACTGCTTCTTGTAAGTAGTACAGAAGTTGACATGGTTACTGTGAAACAGAGACTCAATTGCTAAATTCCATGTCTTAGATGATACAAACAAAGAAAAGTCTTACATTAATTGCAGCAGTTATCAAAAACTATATGCTGTCAGATAATAAAATATCACTAATAAACAACAATGATTTCTTTGATGTACCTTATCATAGTTTAGTGTTTAATTGTAAAAAAAGGAGCTATATTACATGTTGCTGGAAATGTAACTAAAAAAGTTGTTAGCGAAAAATGCAGAGCGTACTTTTCTAGCTTTTAGATAGTGGGCGTTTCAGCATTAAGCATCATTTTCAGTATTAAGCATTATTAATTTACTAAAATAGTTAGAGTTGAAGCCTAAAAAACACAGGCTAGTTTCCTGTTTTTACAAAATGTATTTTTCTTTCAAAAACTCATCAAGAGCAAAGACTTGTTTTTGCTAAGAAATAGAAAAAAATCTAAACATGCCATGTTATGATTCTGAAAGAAAGTTTTGTTGTTGTTAACTGACAAGTCAAAATTTAATCAATAAGAAAGTAGAGCTGAAGATCTTGTTCCAAGAAGCTTGGACTAAAATTGATCCAGATACAAGAAAGAAATCAGTTGAATCAATGCCAAAACAACTCACAGAATTCATTAAAGCCAATGGTTACCTAACTCAACACTGAAACATCACAGTGATTAATCTTAAAAATTAATTTATTCATACTAATTTACAAACTTGGAAAAAATGTTGATCTCAAAATTTTGTTTAGATATTTAATGTTGTTGTTTAACGGTGAAAATTTGTTAAGTTTGAATGTTTTGTTAAGTTGGTGGCAAGAAAATTATTTAACTTTTTATTTGTTATCTAAAATCTTGAATTTAAAAAACAAAAAATTTGCTTCTAGAATGATCATAACCATTTTCATCAAAATCATTTTTTTTTTTTTTTTTTAAATAGCTTGCCTGTTTATTTTTTACAAAAAAACTTTTTGTTCAGCTACTTATTTTTCAAACTGTATCAAAAAAAACTTAGAAGCATCCATGAAAGGTCACATAAAAACACTTTTATCAACTATGATTTAAAGATAACCAACTGGTCTTGTTTATGCTGCAAAAGGGTTTGGTACACATGTCAGGTACCTCTTTAGAGTTGTTGTCAAATAGCTCCCCTTGTTGAAAAGCATACACCACGTTTTTGTTTCAATTTCTAATCATGGTATAATAACTCAATTCGCTAAATACAAAGAGCTTGATGAATATAATGCAAAAAAGATATTCAGAATAATGTAGCATTCACAATTTAAAAATTTTTTATTTATATAAAAACTTTAAAAATATTTTCATAATCTTGGAGTTAATTCCAAAAATTCATACGAGATTCATACGACATACGAGAATAATTCTTTTGTCTCCTAGTAGGCTTTCACTCTTAAATTATAACTCAAAATGTAAGCATGAAATTTTCGGGATATGTAGACATGCAATCAGCACTATTTTTTTCTTTCAACAGCAAAATAAAACCTAATAATGAAAAGAAAATTTGAATCTTTAAAATTAGTATAATCTTAGTTTTTTTTGGGGTTCAAACAGCAAATATAATTTTATAATTTTTTGATTTATAATTTTTTTAAAACTGACTAGAACCATTTTAAAGACATCAAAACCTCACTAAATTGTGTACAATAACCAGTTTTCTTGAAAATGATATTTTATTTATAATTTGATGATAATTTAATTATTTTAGTTGTAGAAACTCACCCAATTAAGCATTTTACTTTTTACTAGAGCACTGATTTATATGTATTGTGTAATTTTCTTCACATTTTAGTCTGCCATTATGGCTTGAATATTGAAGAATAAAAATTTCTTTATTGGTGTGTTATTAAAGTATTTACACATTTGTCATAAATTTAAAAAATTGAAGGTCTAAGTTCATTTTAAAAAATGAGTAGAAATTTGCTCAAAATCTTTTGTTATTTCTAAGTCTTAATCTTTCTGAAGGTTTTATCAAAAATTTGAGATGATGAGACATTTGAATTTTGGCAATGGTGGGACACTAAAAATTTTAGTAAATTTGAAATGGATTGACCCAGTAACTTTGTAAAATATTACTAATTTGTAGTTTTAACTTCTATTTGAGTACAAAAACATTAATACTGACAAATCAACAACAATTTGTTATTTTTTAATTAAAGATTACAACTTCCTAAATTATCTATTTCATAAATACTTTTTTTTTTCTTAGACATTAATTTTTTTTAAAAAAAAAAAAACACCTAAAACTGATTATTATCAAAAAAATTATGAATTACAAATTGTTATATCATATATATATATATAAAGTATATATATCATAAACCATTAATTTTATAAAAGTAAAGTTACATTAAGAGAGAAAAAAAATTACACAACAATCAGTTACACTTATGATATACAAAAACCAAATCATAAAAGACCTGGAGTGTTTTCCAATGAATTCTACCAATGCAGCGTGGAGCATTTCTCCATGCTAAGCGTGTGCCAAATCCAAGTTCAGCTTCAGTGAGGTCATAAGATCCATGTTTCTCTATCTCCTTAAGAACTTGAGTGATTCTCTTAGAATAACTTGGTGAATTTAAACTAAATTAAATTTTTTTTTTTTAATATAAAAAAAAATCAAACTTTACTCCTCTCTGTTCATATTTTTAAAATTTTAAACAGAATTGCTACAATTAATCATTGACCAAGGTAACAGTAATAAATAATTTTCTTTTTATTTTCCAAATTGTGCTCCTTCAATATTTAAAATCACATTTTGTCACTTTGAGATCCTGCCTTTTAAGTATTAACTTTTTTTTTTTAACATATACATAATAACCTAGTTGTTTTTAACTATTTATAACACCTCTGCAGAATAATTTATATAGAAAATATAACATCTTGGTTGGTAGAATTAGGGACTTACATCAAAAATAGGTCTGAATGGTTTTGTAACAACAAAATTATAAAATTCAAATTTTTATATAGGTCAAAGAAAAATTTGTAATCATTGATAGATTTGTTAAATGTTGAAGAAAAAAAAAAAGGTTGTGACAAAATGTGACTTGCACCCCTTTTATTAAAAATGTTATGTAAGCAACAACAAAAGTTAGTTAACAAACTTACGCTTTTACATAATGCTATTTCATTTTTATTGTCTCACAAAAAGATTGATATTTACATAGTAGAATATCATGTATTTGTGCCTCCTTTGTATATAGTGCACTAATAGGGGAAACAGGGATTCAGAGCAATTTGTAAGTGGCACTTTGATATGTCGAGCAGGTTAAGCTAATTTAATAGATGAGCATTAGTGGAAGGAAAATCATAGAAAATGGAGAAGAGTTTTGTGGGTCTTGTTGGAGTAAAAGCTTGGGGAAATTTTTTGTCATCACAAAAAGATAAGATAATTTTTGATGAATACAATTAATGACAATTGAAAACTTAGTTGTAAGCTTTTTTTTTTTTTACATATTTTGTACTTTTAATGCTTAATAGATTATTAGTAATAAACTTGGTTGATAAACACCTTTTAACCCCCACAACTCTACACTATTACAGATATAGCACAAAACTATAATCTACAATATATCAATTCTAGATTTAAATACTTTTTTGTTCATTTTACCTATAACAATAAAAAACTCATGTCACTTTGTATAAATGCACCTCTACGGTTAACATTACAATTGTATTCTTTCACCTATGCACCTAGATCAGGAATGTCAGTTTTTTACTTTATGAAAGTTAAAACAGACGTTCCTGATCCAAAATAGTTTAAGAGGTAAATACACTAGAAAGCATTCTTGATCTCTCCATGTTTTAACCCTGACAAAGAAAAATATTTTCTCGCCTGTTAGGATTGTTGTTATGTTAACGATTTATTAAAATGCAAGATGTTTCTGGAATTTATGAAAAGTCCCTGTAATTCAAATACATGCGTCCCATGTTTAATGTTTGGTGATTTTTAATGTTTTTTGATCCAAAGATTAAACTTGTGGCATGCAATTGAGCATATATTTCATTAGTTTATTAAAAACCAAATTTTTAGCAAATTTAGAAAGTATTTCGTTTTCTTGAAAGTGTAAAGTTATCTCGTTTCGAACTAGGCAAAATCGGATTATTGTTTCAAAGAAATGAGATTGGTAAAAAAAACAAAAAACAAACTACTTTAACTTACCCATTTATTGATTGATAATATTCTTCTAGAAATTTAAGTGCGTCAGTTTTTACTTTTAATGGTGATGGGACTTCATCTTCTCGGTTTTTAAACTGGTCTGGTTCAACTATAGAACTAATACAACATTTCTCCTTGCAATCAGACTGCTGAAAATATAAATTAAATTTACATTTTTTGTGACTAATGAATTTTTTTATTTTTATTAAAAAGCCTAGTGCGTCCAAACAACGAATTTATAAAAATAAAGCGCAATACATAAAACAATGTGCGCGTGTATAACACGTGTAGTTAACTCGAGTTAAAAATATTGAAAATAAAGATACGGTGTTGCGTTAAAAAAGTTAGTCGTTAAAAAAGTTTATTAAATGTGAAATCTGCGCATGCGCAAAATCATTAAAACTTTTTTAACGCCTTACGGCGCACTATGCATCGCTTAGCGGAAATAGGATTTTGTGCATATTTTTTAGTGATTTTTCATATTTAAACTTTTTAAGTTTTTTTTTTTTGCATTTAGTTTTTAACTCTTTATAAAAAAAAAAATTGTTTTAAGTTTTTTTAAACTTCTGACATCTTAGGGGTTTTTTTGAGGTTTTAAAAAACTCTCATTTTTGTTAAAATCCTTTCAAAGTATATGATAAGTGTTAAATTTCTATATTATTTTTATGCGAAATTAAAATAATCATGTATTTAATTGAATGTAAAACTAGAAATAGAAAAAAAGGGTTTTGGCATAGCATTTTTTTGCTGATTTTTTGATTTCTTAAACATTGATTGATTTGAGCATGTGGTCACAGAGGTCGCCTCGTTTTTTTTGAATAAAATATAGCTACTGCGAATTGAATTTACTGCCATGCAAAAAAATTGAGGCGACCTCTGTGACCTCATGCTTAAAAATCATTTTTACTATTGTGAATTTTATTCAAAAACCGACTAAATTCTGTGAAGTAAATGAAAATTCCGAAGTTTAACAACTTCCGGTAAGTTTTTATTTGATTCAGTTTTACCTTACGATGATTTTTATTAACTATCAAAATGGCTACATTCACTCTTCGTCAACTTTTAACACATACATTTCCCCCAAGGCATATATTCTTAAGAAAAAATTTTAAAGCCTGTGCAAAACTTTTGGAGTCTAAGTTTATTGCACTAAATAATGCTGGTTGTATGGTTAGTTTCAAAATTTTTCGAAGACTAGCTTTTGAGTTGATAAAAAACTTTAACAAATGTGGAAAAAAAAGCAGTTTGTTCTTCACTAAATACAAAGATTTTCTGGATAAAAAAATAGAATACAAATCATATGTCTGGTAAGTTTTTTATTAATTCTAAAATAAAATGTTATATATATATATATATATATATATATATATATATATATATATATATATATATATATATATATATATATATATAGCTTAGAAACAGATCCTGAGCAACAGATAAGGAAATATGAGGAGGGACAACTTATTTTAAAAGAGGGTGAAAAGCTGATTCAGCAGGGTAACCTGCTCATCAAGCAGGGTGAACAAAAAATGAAGGAGGGCCAATTAATACTTGAAGGTCTTAGACTGAAGTTAAACAGGTACGTATGTGTGTATTTATATATATATATATATATATATATATATATATATATATATATATATATATATATATATATATATATATATATGTATATATATAAAGTTAAAAGTTGTACACACATTTTATACATGTTTTAGGAGAAATACTGTAACAATGGGAACACCTGAAGCACCAAAACCTAGAAAATCTTTTTTAGAACTTACGAGTAGGATGAAACGTAAAAGAACTGATAATCTTCAGGGAAAAGAACTGGAAGAACTTCAACATGCTGTAAAAAGGTTTGCCTCTAATCCCTCTACTGCACCCAGGTCTAATTTATATGGTCCAAATTTATCATTGCATACTTTTTGCAATTTGAGACTAACAGACAGAACATGGGCTGAATTTAAAAAAATTGTTACACAAAATCATCATCTTGTTCCTCCAGGTTTAACCAAGTTAAAAGAATACAAAAATTTGACATATCCAGAGCAGGTGAAATATTCAGAAACTGAAGTAAAATGTAGTCTATTCAATATGATCAAACATTCAGTTTCTAGAGTGTTTGAGTATCTTTTGGAGGATGATGATAATTTTATTAAATTTTTAGCACAGGAGGAACGTGATAACATATATGTTATTTGCAAAGTGGGTGGTGATGGTCAGAGTGACCAATCTGAATTTCAGAATGCAGCAACTATGAAGAGAGGTGTGGATGATTCCACTGTGTATAGTATAGTGTTTGTACTGTTGGAGATTCGAAGTTGAAAAAAGATACTATGGAAAAATTGTAATCCAAATAGTCCAGATGCAACCCGTCATCTTATGTTTTGTTTTGCCAAAGAGACTACTAGTTTTATTCAAGAGAAGTTTGAACATTTACAAAATGAAATTTTGTCTTTAGAGAATATTAAGTTTACACTTCATGACAATACTTTTGTTATAAATTCAAGTTTGTCAACTATTTATACCACAATGAATGATGGTAAAACACTTAATGCTGTGGTATCAAAAATGCTTTAAAAAAATATAGCATCTCAGTGCTGTCATGTATGTCAAGCAAGTCCTAAGGAGTTTAATTTGGAAACCATTTGGAATAAAGATAAAGATGTAGACAAGAATATATTGAAACTTGGAATTTGCAGTCTTCATTTGTGGATATGCAGCATGGAGTGGGTTTTCAATACTGCTTGCAAACTTCCAGCAGTGAAACAAGGAAGAAAAATTCCAGCAAAAAACAGCCAAGAATTTATTGAAAACAAAAAAAAATTCCAGCACTTATTCAAAATACAATTAAAAATAAGGGTATCTTTTGTCAGGAAGGGAAGTGGTACATCCAACACTGGCAATGTTGCACGAAAATTCTTTAATAATCCATCTGTGACTGGAAGAATTCTAAATTTGAATACCACTATGATCAAACTATTTAGGGACCTGCTAATTGATATAAATAGTACAACCGCAAGACCGGATGTGAAAATTTTCAAGCAGAAATCTGAATGTCTGTTTGGTCTCATTTCTAATGATCAGTTTTTAAAAGCCATTCCAATGTCACAGTCTGTGCATAGAATGGTAGTTCATGGTGTTTCTTTTATTAAATATTTTAAGTATCCAATAGGTTCTTTGTCTGAGAGTGCCATTGAAGCCAGGAACAAAGCCAACAAAACTGCACGAGTAGGTCATGCACGATTAACTTCTTTTGCTGAAAATACTAGGGATACAGCTAATTATTTATTTATGACATCTGACATGTACCTATACTGTAAGAAGAACAAAATGCAAGAGGTATAAAAGCTATACTGCAAGAAGATTAAGCTGATAACTGTTCTTAAGGTAAATATTGGAGAAAGCTATGTATATCTTTAAATTTAAATATTTAATGTTATCGTTTAATTTTATTAATGATACATTTTAGGTGCTGGTGGTAGCCAATCTGATATTTCTGAGATCTTTTTACATAATCAAACAGTATGTTTTTTTTTATGCTTGCAAAAAAAAAAAAAAGTACTAATTGTTAGAAAAGTTGAAACATAAGAATCCCAAACTTTCATAGTGCAATTCATGAAGGCTTGTTGTAAATATTAAATGTTGCTCCACATAAGGATTGCTGAGATACATTTAGAGTAAAAATTTTAATTATATTTCAATTGTATCTATTTATTACAATGAATACAGTTTTTTCTTGAATGTATAATTATTAGAATTAGAATTTGATAGATAATTTCTATAATAAATAGTTTATAATCTTAAACTATACTATTTATTAACAAAACTTTTTAAAATTTTAATGTGTGTTGTTAAATAATTTTAGGAAGATAAAGAGTAATGGTTCATATTATAAAAAGAAATCAAGGAAGCATCATTAAACCATGCAGCTGTAGTTGATAAGCAACTTTTAATAAACGGCTATTTTCATAGCCACATATTGTTAAAAACCTAAAAACGGCTATTTTCATAGCCACATATTGTTAAAAACCTATTTTAGCATCAGAACCTCTATTCTGCATTTGAGGGGAATGGAACTATTGGAGTATTTATTTTACTTTTATTTATAATAAAATACTTATGTTATTTCCTTTTTTATTTAACATGAAAATATAAGTTGGAGACTAAAAATGCCTGTAACCCCTAAAAAAGATAAACTGATATATCAGACTTAAATAGAGACTTAAAACTGATATATCAGTTTTAAATATCAAAAACTATCGGTTTTATATCTTTTTAATCAAAAATCGAATTAGTCCGGATAAACCAACTAAAAAACCGGAATAAAACCGGTTTTAAAAAAGACCGGACTTTTTTTATAAATATATATATAAAAACAAACAATTTCTCATAATTGATGCTTTGTTCAAAAAATTACTTCAAAATGTTAAACAGTTCTCTAGTTATAAGGCTATTTCCTTTTTTTCTATCAGCGCGACGCACAGTGGAAAATAAAGGTGTGTTTCGGACCAAAAATCGATAACTTTTTTGTTACTAAAAATAGAGATTTGAAATTTTGCACAAATGTAAAGTAGTATATGACGCTTCTTGTGAAATACTCTTTATAAGAATTTTTTGTAATACAATATTAAAAATAAATAAATAAAAATCAAAAACTTCAAAATTGGCAGTTAGTTAGTTTACACTTTAACACAATGCTTTACAAATATATGAAAATACCTTAAAATTATTAAAAACTACGAAAAATACATAAAGTGCTTACCTACTAATTATAGAAATATTTAAGACAGTTTCTTAATAACAATTTTTAAATAGTTGTTTTTATGAAATAATGTATAGGTATATTAAGGTGGTACCAGGGTAAAGGTAACTTTTTAACAAGAAATTGAAAACTATTAATAGACTTTAGCTCTTTTCTATTAATGAACAAAAAAAATATATAAAACAGTAGCCAAATAAAAAAATTTTAGTGATAACGTCATTAATTATGCGCATAATTAGTGTTATTTTACCCCCAAACCTTCTTATTCTTTCATCTAATATAACTAACTCAAAAAGAGTCAAAACTGCTTGAAAATTTGAACATGAATTCTTTAATGTATTTAGAATGTTGTCTATGAAACAGAATTTTTTAAAACATTTATAATTTTACCAGGTTGACATTCGAACTTTAAGATATAAAATTAAGGGAAGTTTGGGACAAAAGCATGATAAAAATGAGTTTTAAATAAAAAATAACAAAAATTTGCTTCATAGACAACATTCGTAATATGTTCATCTTTAAATCTGCAAAATTTCAGCCCATTATCTATTTTCTATGAAAAGTTATTTTTTCTGAAAAATTGAGATTTAGCGAGATAAAAAGCGTTTCTAAGGTCGTTGTTATGAAGCAAGAACCAAACTGCTCTTTAAAAAAAGGCCAAATTTGATTAAAATTAAGAAGATTTTTGACTTTTTGCAAAACGCATATTGAAATAGGTAGATTTAAGAATTCAAAACATTAATTTTGGTATTTTTCAAAATTTTATCAAAAATAGCCGTTTTTTACCCTGGTACCACCTTAAAGGTACTATATCATAACTACATAGGGACTTTCAGTTCCTGAAATCAGTTCGTTGACTTTCAAAAGCTGCGAATATCTTCATCAAGTTCTTGCACATTTCACGCAAAAAGTTTATTTGGCTCTTTACTTCATCTACAATGGCTTTAGTTTTCTTGGAAGTCTCTTTGCAAAATTCAATGCATATAGGTCGACAAAAACGAACATATGAAGGTGCCGGATTTTGCCAAACAACTGCGCCAGTTACTTTATCAATTAGTTTGATAGGCACCAAAGAACTAGTAAACAAATTTGCATAAGAAATAAGTTCAGATTCCTCTGGAAGTTTCTGCTTGTATTGGCTTTGGCCAGAGGAACCATCACAGCCCCATTTACTATATGAAAGTAAATGCTTGAATTCAATACTGTACAGAGAATCTATGGTCAAAATTCTAGCTACAGTGTGATCCAATAAATCTTGCAGTTCCAGAATTTTCGCATGTGTGTTCGTAATTTCTATTGCAGAAGATGGTGGATAGCAGGTCTGTTTAATTTCTTGAATTTTACAATATGGTGGGAATATGGAACAGTTTCGTTCATTTGTCACCTTCCTCATATACAAATATTGTGCTTTTGTTAAATCTAAATCAATAAACACGCTGAGTGCTTCTTCATCAGTTAGCATATTTTTCTGGCTTGCGTTTTCCATAAAACTCGATGTTAATTTTTTTTTGTCTTTATCAGCAATCCTTAATGATTCCACAAGTTTTGCTTCTGCTTCTTCTCCTATTGAATGCAACGCCTGAAGATATGTATTAAAGATATGCTCCATCGTTTATTAAAAGACGGAATAATGTGCCTTTAAATACCACTAATGATGAAACACAAGTTGTCCTCAGAAAGTTGATAATTTTCTTTTAAAATTGTTGACAGTGCCTCAACTGTCATTCCTCCATCAATATAGGAAAGCAATAATTTACATTTCAAGCACTTAAAAGTTGTCATTTTAACAAGTCACAAAAGTAACTTAAGTAATATTCAATAGTCAAACGAGTCGGTTTAATTTCCACTGTGAGTTTCTTATACTGATATAAATGTTTCAACTCTTTATATATTGGCAGTGTACATTCACCACAAAATGAGTGCAAAAATAAAAGAATGCCATGGTATCAATAAAAAATTGATAATAAATTAAAAAACATATACCAAGCTATTGTTATAAATGAACAAAATTTGAAACCACGATAAAAAGCGGTTTTCTGTTTTTTTACTTTTATCACTCTTTTCTCGATAATTTCGGAAACCGCACGTTTCTGCAACTCATTCTTACACATGTTTTTAATAAACACCTAGGCTACAATACTACATTAAATGTAAAGCGTGGGGAAGCGTGGGTAACTACCAAAAGTCTCAGTGAACTTGAAGAATATTATTTTTTTTCATTTATTTTATTGTTCAAATAATTACTCCTAAACTGAACCATATAAGTAAAAATGTATAATTTTCTTAAAATCTCCATAACATGAGCTTTTCAAAAATGTATAATACTTTATACTTATTCCTAGAAAGTTTTATAGAAAATTCACTTTTAAAGTGATGAAGCGAACAGGTTTGAAATGAACATCCGCAAAAGTAATAAACAGTAGGGCTTCAAATCTTTTATTTTTACATAAAATTATGTGAAATTCCTGCATTATAGTAATGATTGACTATTAAACTATTAAATAAAATTGAAATATAATGATAGTAGCGACATTAGTAAAAAACATTTATGATATGCTGTTGCTCTACAATTTTCCACTGTGCGACGCATAGTGCGGCGTTAAAAAAGTTTGCCCGTTAAAAAAGTATTCAAAATGGTACCGTCAACCGGAGTAACTTTAGTCGCCGGGGTGACTTTGTTGACCGGGGTCAATTGTTGATTTTTTTTTAAATTCCTAAAACTTAACAAAGATAACATGTTTTAATTTTCTTAGAGATACCAACAATATATATCGACTATTATATCAACAATTTTGGTATATCAACAGTTTTTGTGAATATAGCACAGTTACTACGTAGACTACATTGAGTTTATTTTGGCATTTTTTGACACTTCTGATACATTTATTGAACCATTTGAATTCTTAGCCGGTGAAAATGCCGAGGAAATATAAGCGAAAGCGTGGTTCAAGAGCGTATGCAACTTCATACAGTCAAGAAACGTTGTCCAATGCTATAAAAGAATGTTTAACTGGGAGAATAAGCGTGAGAAAGGCTAGTCGACAGTTCGGAATATACGCTTCCCATTTGCTTCAACCGCTGGACGTTGCTGTTTTCCGTCCGCTAAAGATAGAAACGCGCATCAAAGAATCAATACCAAAAAATGTGGAATATTTCCCTTCGATAAAGAAATGGTCATGAAGCGTTTGCCACAGGTTAACAAAGACATTGGAAGAGGTACCGGTAGTACTGTTAAGGAAGTATTCAATGAAGATATAGGTCTATTAGTGAAACATTGTGGACAGGATGGGAAAACAAATCGCACCAGAGGGAAAAAGATCACACCTGGCAAAGCGATAACACCGCAAGATCTGGTGAATAACACAACTCCTACCACATCAAAGAATAACAATAACACCAAGAATAACAGTAATACCAAGAATAACAAGAAAAGGGCAAGAGTTGAACAAGTGTCATCATCCTCAGATGACGATAATGACCTACTAGAAAATGATTTCTAATGACTTTTGCACAATAACAGGGAGCTAGTTGCAAAATATTTTGTCCATTTAAATGTTCTTTTCATGTTTCTCTAAGTGTTTAAGGACTGATGATTTTTTAAAACTCCAAAAAGTGACCAATGTTACCCCATAGCAGGGGTATTATTGATCAAACATGATAAAAACCTGGGGTAACATTGGTCACTTTTCGGCGTTTAAAAATAAGTATTTGTAATAAAAAAATTAAAAAAATAAATATAGAGGCCTATAGCCAAGACCTATAATGTTATTACCACAAGAGAAAACTGTAAAAAATTAATAAGATTCAGAGATGTTTAAGAAAAACTCCCAAAACTGACCAAAGTTACCCTGGCTAACGATACTCTTTAATTTGTGCAACCCTCAAATCCACAACAGAATATGCTTTGAAATTTTGATTAAGGCATTGGGAGGCATTCTTTTTTTATTTTTGAGAAAAAGCTCTCAAAGAGAGTTGCAATTATTTTTTCCAAATTTTTTTTCCCTGTAATTTTCTAATTCTACAAAGTTATACAATTTTCATGACATTTTTTTTTTCATTTGACCTCCTCATAGTATCAAAGCTTTTAAACTCCTAAATAAATTATATTTCATGAAAAAATAGAACATAGATACTCACTTCTAAAAGAATTATACTATACTAATTATAGTAATATATACAAAATCAAATATTTTTAAATTCTCATATTATAGTTCAGAAATATTAACATTTCACCATGAGCTCCTGTTAAGCTATATCTCTTTGCAGTATATACATTTCCACCTATACTAAAAAGTCTTTCACTCTCCACAGAAGACAAAGGGCAGCTTAAATACTTTAAAGCAAGCTTTGCTAATAGTCGCATTTTGGTTTTCTGTGATTTCCACCACAACAAAAGATTGCTTTCTTTGTCAATAAAGTCTTCATTTGAGTAGTGTTGAATTTTGTTTAATAAAGTTTCATTTGAAATTAAAGTTTGTGGTTGACCGATTTATTTAGAATTAAATCCTACAAGTTCTTCGAAGCAATTGTCAAAACCCATTTCTACTATATCTTTCTATTCATTTAGTACTGTACCATTATTTTCATATTCTGAGTCAATATTTTCAATGTCACAAGCTGCAGACGGATCATTTTCAGTAACTGATGTTTTTTATATTTTCATGGGTTTTAATAAGTTGAATGGTTATGTTCTCAGTACTTGTTTTAGCAGCTGAAAAGGTGTTTTCATTTTTGAATATTTATAATTTGAATCTGGGATCAAGAAATATTGACAAGATGATGTTATAGTTATTAGTATATTGTTTGAAACTATTCTCCATTGAATTAGTTGTCATCAATTAAAGCTTTATTAATGAAATGTTTCAAAAACTGTATCTGTGGTATAATATCTGAGACAATAGAATTTCTTTCACTCAAGCGAACTCTTGTTTTGTGGAAATCTTTTAGCAAAACACAAAACTGTCCAATAATCATCCATTTGTTTGCATTTAATAAAGGAAGCTTACCATTTTCAAGTGCATACATGGTTAGAGGTTTCCTTTGTTTATAAATTAGTTCTAACATATGACAGGTACTATTCCACCTTGTTAGAACATTTTGAATAAGTTTGTGCTTAGGAACATTATTTGCTTCTTGAAGAGCTTTAAGTTTAGGGCAGGCTTGGGAAGAATGGCTGAAATGCCCAACAATTGAATAGCAGTTTGCAATGACATTCTTGACAACTGTTTGTTCAAAATTACACTCATTAATTACTAGTTACAGTGTGTGTAAAAACAAGGCGTACTATCATATGGGCTATCTTTAATAGCCTTAACAGTATTTGCACCAGTATCTCCAGCTATTAAATGAATTTTTGAAGGTGATATTTTAAATACAGGATAATATCTTCAATCAACTCAGCAATATTTGCTGCTGTATGCCTCTCAGGAAATAGAGCTATTCTAAGTACAAGTTTTCTGATTAAATGTATTGTCTAAACAATGACCTGTCAGGCTCATGAAGCTTTCATTTGAACTACTGGTCCATATATCAGTAGTAAAGCTTATAAATTCAGCAACTGAGTAAACATGGACAGCCATTTTTAATATAAAGTGTACACTAATTTTTATTATTTTACATACCCTAATGAAACAATGCAACTTTTTTAACGTCTAATTTCATTCCCTAACGAACGCTTCTTTGACCATACTGCGCAAGCGTCACGCATGCGCAGAACTATTTATTAACTTTTTTAACGACTAACTTTTTTAACGCAACAACGGCGCGAGTTAAAAATATTGAAAATAAAGATACGACCAGGAATTGCGCTTTCATTCTTTTAACAAAAGTTAAAATA
Organism: Hydra viridissima; assembly: GCF_058129835.1. NCBI lineage: Eukaryota > Metazoa > Cnidaria > Hydrozoa > Anthoathecata > Hydridae > Hydra > Hydra viridissima. The sequence goes on from NW_028324305.1 coordinate 1,416,181, forward strand.
ATAATAATAATAATAGTAATAATAATAATAATAATATAAATAATAATAATGATAATAACAATAATGATAATAACAATAATAATAATAATAATAATAATAATAATAATAATAATAATAATAATAATAATAATAATAATAATAATAATAATAATAATAATAATAATAATAATGATAATAATAATAATAATGATAATAATAATAATAATAATAATAATAATAATAATAATAATAATAATAATAATAATAATAACAATAATAATAATAATAACAATAATAATAATAATAATAATAATAATAATAATAATAATAATAATAATAATAATAATAATAACAATAATAATAACAATAATAATAATAATAATAATAATAATAGTAATAATAATAATAATAATAATAATAATAATAATAATAATAATAATAGTAATAATTATAGTAATAATAATAACAATAATAATAATAAAAGTATGCAATAAAAATTACCTCTGCTTGAAAATGCAGTGTATCGACTGTAGTTGTCCCATCTAGATAATTTTTTAAAACCACGCCTTTTTCCATTGAATCTGTTTGAAAATATTGTTAGAAGCCTTGTTTTAATTTCTAAGATAAAAGTTGGTGTTTAATCTTTTTGTTGTTCACATGAAATTTTATTTAAGCATGCTAAGGGTGAACATGTAAACATAGTAAATTTGGGTTCCACTTTAACGCCGTAAATTAGGAAAAAATAATAATAAAAAAAAGAAATTTTACACCGTAAATGTTCCCGTAACATTGGTAAAACGGGAAAAAATGCTGAAAGAATATGTTAAAGAATAGCAATGTCATATGTTCCCATGTAACGGATTTAAAATCGTATTAATAATCCAGATGCGTCACTTTAAAACATGGACGACAGACCAATTCCGAGTAGAGGAGATTGGACTAGTAAGGGGCTAAGTTGACAAACTAGGTTTAATTTTAGAGTTTTCCACCAAAATTTCCAGAATTCACACGGAACCTTCCTACTTAACTAATTCATCTTCCTGTGTAGTCTTAGGACAATTAGCGCATGCGCGTAGAAGTTATAGTGGTTTTTGTGTTCTTTTACAGATTTTAAAACTTTTGTAACTGCTATTACTTTTTCAATTAAAAAAAAAAACAAAAACAAAAACAAAAAAAAACAACATTAACAACAAGTAAACCAGAATAGATGTAAGTATTCTTTGATTCATTCTACCTGTCACATATTGTGTTATTTAATATTTTCGGTTTCCGCTATTAATAAAAACGTTCATTAATGTAAGCTTTTCCTATTGGTACGGAAAGAAAGTTCTTTCGCACTCATGAAACAGATTAGTTCATTACAATACCCTAAATAAACACAATCAATCTACAATATAGTCGCCATATTATCAGCAACAATTTTCATTTATTAGGCATGGAATGAATCTCATCCTTATAGAAGCTACCTGGCTACTCCTAGAAGAATTTGCGAATGTCAGCTTCGAGTTGGAGAACATTATAGAAGTTCTTTTGTAACTTGAAATAGCAGGGCACGGAAAAGATGATAGTCGCTTTAAGCGATGTCTAGAGAATATACAAAATAATGACATGTCGATTTTGCCGTGTTTGGCTCTGCATTGTGCAAAAAACAAATGTTTTGGTCCTGTAACCGCGTTTGAGTGACTTTGTGCCTGAGTCTTTCCAGTTGTTGACAGTAATAGTCAGTTATTATGTTGGTGCTGGGAGGAAGAAGCTCAAAATGCACGATGCCATGTATATCCCACCACACTGACAATATGACTTTGTTTTGGTGAGGATCTGCTTTGGACTCTGGTTCTGCCCTCTCTTCAGCGTCAACCCACTGACGCTTTCGTGAGTGGTTTACCTAAAGTACTCCCTTTTCATTTTCAGTGATTAAGTGATATAACCAGTCAAAGCATTGCTTTTTGGAGAGCAACAATGCGCAGATCTCCAAGCACATGTCCTTGTCATGTTATGTCATACTGTGGGGAACCCAAATCTCCAAATTTAGAACCTTTTCTAACAAATGAAGACAACCCAGCACTGAAATGTGAGAACATCGGAGCGTGGAGGCTATACAGCGGCAACTGAGTCTTGGATCTTTCTCCACCAACTTGCCCTCCGTATCAGAATTAACTTTAGTTGGACTGACAAACCTTAAACTATCTTCGAGTTGAAAATCTTTGAAACAAAAACGTTGAAACCAAGTTTGACAAATGCGTTTTGTAATACTGTCTTGGCTCAGACCTTGACGCATGTTATGTTTGGCCTCACCGGCCAAAAGACCAAGTTGGAAACTCATGTAAGATGCAGTGTCGAATATGGGATTTCTGATCTGACATTTTATGTAAAGAACCTGTACTCGCTTATATAGTTGTTTAAAAATTTCTAGAAAATAATGTACCATTGATGTATTAAACTAAAATGCTAAAACATTCTAGAAAATTATAGAACTTTCCGTGTTTTAATGCGATCCATTTGTAACGACGCAAGTGAAAAAAGATTCTTTCCAACCCAATTTAATTGGAAATATATATACAAAAAAAAACGTCTTTTCCGAATGCAATAAGCGTAAAAAAGATAATAAGCAAGTTTATCAGATAGGCTTCCATTAAAAAGTTCTCGAGAAGAATAAGTTATATAATAAACTTAACACATTGCCTCAAATAAATTTTTTGGTTTGTTTTAAATGGCAGATTCTAAAAACAAGTGGTTCCTAGTTTGGTTTAGTAAGAACACACTACGGATATTGTAATAGCAGTCTGAATAAAAAAAGAATAACAAAAGCTGATACAGTTTGTCTCAAATGCATAATAGGAGCATTAGAGCTAGATCGCTGGGTTACCCTCAGACATGCTAAGTTCGTTCCAAATCACATTCTGCATATCTTCGGCCCATATGAACCATTATTCGGCCATTATGAAGTTACATAAATGAATGATTTTAAATAAAGATGAAAACTAGTAGGTTTATTCTTTAAAAGTTCACTATACATTTTCTTTCTTTAGTTCAGTTTGGGAACTTTACCAACAAATTTGTTTAAATTTTTTGTTTACTTTTCATTTTTTAAACATTTCTCGAACATCTTTCTCAAACCACCTTTTGTTTTTTAGGTGCCTACTTCCTGTTTTTTGTCCTTCAAGCATGCTCCTATAAACAAGATGCCATTGAAGAGCTACAAGAGCACTTTAAGTCCGTTGTTCCGCAAGTTGAACGCAAAGGTACAATGCAGTTCTTCAGATAAAAAAATACCCATTTATTATATGCTGATTTGCAACATTTTAATAACAAAATAATTCCCTAAAATGCCTAATGCACCGGTTTTTTTTTCTTAAACTGATTTCGTTTTGTTTCACAATAGTTGGAAAAAAACTGTCAATCATAAAGGAGATGTATGGATGCATTTACACTGTGAAGCTTGAGGAAGTTTGGAAGAATATATCAGTAAAGTTTCTACAAAAAATACTGTTTCCTGATATCAATTTATCACGCGTTTCAGGTAGAGCGAAGCCTTCATTCTTAAAGTAGTCTATAGAATTACTTTTCCATAAAGCCTCGATTTGAAGTTACAATAATGCAATCTATATTTTCTAGGACGCTTTTTAAACACTGACAGATTGAAGGTGGCTGCGTACAGTTTAAATGTATGTGATGGAGGAAATCCGACATATGGACTGTCTGTTAACACTTATTCGTACAATTTAGCCAATACTCGCTTTGTTGTAAACGATCTTTCCATGCTTCTCACCTTTCCTGCGTTTAGTAGTCGGCTAGCAGGAATGAAGAGCATCGCTATATCCAAAGGAAATGCATTTTATAACTTCGACGGCGAGGCAATTAACGTGCATATAAGTTCGGAATATGACAGAAACCACGTGACTTGCAGATGTTCATTTAAAAACATTTCATTTGTTAAAGTTCTTCAAATATTTCAAAGAGAACCCATCAATGATATTTTTTTAGGAGAGGTTCAAAATAGTCAAGGGTTGGAGTTGAAGCTGTTGGAGTTTATAAATGCTGATTTGGAGGGGTATATTTTACCCGGGGAAAGTTTTGAGTTTCAAATTACTGGAGGTGCACGTGGTGTGGAAGTTTTCTCTCGTGCCTCCAAAACATTTGTTATCGTTCAGAAATCCAAAGAAGAAGTGGAAAATGTAAAGTTTTTGTTATTTTCACTTCTAGAGAACTACGATCTCTCACAGTTCATCAATCATTATGTTAGCATACCTTTTTTTCAAATCGTAGATGGAACTGTTGCTCTTATGGTGTCAGACGGACGCTTTTCGAACTTTCTGAATGAAGCTATTCAAATTGTAATGAATAGTTTTTTAGCTGGAGCAGACTTACGAACAATTTCAAGAGAAGGCATCTTTTACTTTTACAGAATTAAAAACATGCCAACAAGTGAGAACGAAGACTTTAAAGAAGTAGAAGGTAGTTTTATCTCTCTGTAGAAAAAAGTTTGTGATGTATTTTTATTAAGCTTTTTATTGGAGCGACTTTTTAATTGAGCCTTTTTCAATAGGAGTTTTTGCTTCTAATACTACCAACTTTCCAGTAATTTATAGTGGTTATCCCGAGGCCGATTCTTGGGAGAAAGGTAATAGCGGTTCGAAATCTTCGGTTCACCCTCCTGATAAAAGGAAAAATTTCTTTTCAGGTGACAAATTATAAGTTTACTACTCTAATCATTTTATCCCAAAACAACGAAAAACTTTTGAATGCAAAAAAGTCTTTTTGTTTGCCTGTTTTTCATTTTAGGCATCAAAGAGTTACAAAGTGGTAAAAATCTTCCGGTATCTTCATATACCAAATACATAATAATTAAAATGACCATTGATGGTGAGCGCGTGGTCTTAAAACCTATGATGAACCTTACGAAAGAATTTAAACCAATGATGAAGTATATTTTTGGTGCGTTTTTAGTTTTATATATTTTTTTGATTAAAGCGGCTTAGATTTGCAGAAATATTTATTCAAACTATTTATATCTATTTTACATGATTATCGTAGGTGAAGAATACTCTCAAGATGTCGAAGCTGTACCACTGGACGAGAAAAAAGAAGTTTTTTTACAAAGAGTTCAAGTGCAGCCTTTTGGGGTAAAAAAAGATTCGACAATCGTTAAAGTCAGTTTAGAAACATCAATCGATGTGCTTATAAATATGATCGAAGTCAACCCAATTGGTAACTTTCATTAGGCAACAACTACAACTGTTTTAAAACATTTTTTAGAATACCTCCATAGCTATTTCAAAGGGGTCATAACTTCATTTGTCTCTGTAAAACTTGCTTTAAACATATACCGTTCCCTCATTTTCTCCATACTTTTTGTTTGCTTTTCTCCGTAGTCTTCGACGTCTCGAGAACATTTGGAGTAAAAGAGGCTTGGCTCATTGACATTAGCGAAATGGAAGAGCAAGCATCAAAGAAACTAAAAATCGTCAACTCAGAGAAAGACAAAAAGCACTTTATCACAGGGGAAATGGACATCTATTCTCAAACAGATGCAACAAAATATCTTTCACAAACAACCTTCTTTAATGGTACATTGTCTCGATTTGAAGAGCTCGTTGATTTTCCATACAAAAGTGCAACTTTTAAGATGGAACTTCAGAAAGAGGCAGCGAAATGTTTATCGTAAGTGATTGAAGAAATCTTTTGGTTCATTTTTATACCATTTTGACTATTCGTTTAACTAATTTACTATACTATTAGTTAGAGCTTAGTATTTTTAAACTTTTTTAAAATATTCAGCTGCAAAGTGGGAAGTTTTTTTTAAATGTGTTGGTGAAAAAAACGAAAATTATTCACCTTTATACAGTTTTAAGATGAAAAACAATCTTACCTTTGTTCATTTAAAATTTGAAAGAGATTTCTTGAACTTTCAGAATTTCAGCGAGAACAATAATTTTCTCGCAAAAAGATGTCCCCCTGGAAACCGTAATATGGAAGCAAGAATCAATTCAACTTGCGACAGTTTTTCGCTTAACAAACGTTGGTTTGGATGAAGTTTTAAATAAACTATATCAAACTCGAATGCTGAAATTCAGCTGGCTTACACTAAAAAACATGGGTATTAATTTCTATGGTTTAAATGCTAAAAAAGAATTTATTTACAGCAAAATTTAACTTGATCAATATTTTTTATAGAAATCGCTTTGAAATCAAAAGTTGGGAACCTCACGGGCATCTTTTCAAGTGTCTTTGGGGATTTTATTTCACCGAAGAATAAAAGTATAAAGAAATCCATTTCTAAAATTTTATAAAGAGTTTTGTTCTTGTTTCTATTGTCATTTCACTGTTTACCTTTTTGTTTTAACTTGTGTTGCTGGATTTTATTTATTTTTACTTCTGTTTAACATAATTTTGATTGAACAAATTTATATCATTTTTAAATCCAAAAAAATTTCTTGAATGAATTTTTATTTATTTCGTATCTTTTTAATACCATTTTTTTTTTTTTTTTTTTTTGGTAATTTTTAAGTAGGCTTTTTTATAAATATTTTTAAAACATTAGTTAAAAAAAAAAAACAATAATAATAAAAAAAAAAAACTAATTGAAAAGAGTTTGGATGTTTAGGCGTAGTTGTAATTCGTGGGGAATTATCGGTGAATTTAAAAACAGCCTGTCTCGAAGAACCAATCTGCAACTTCATCAAAAACCATATTACTCACAACTTGGACATCGAGATAAAAGGAAATGCTTTAAGGAATTCCTACGCGCTCAGAGCTACTTTCAAAAATGTTACAAAGTCGTTCGGTGACGTTTGGGGTTTAACTTCCTTAGAATTAAAGATTGCCGGAAGCAACGAAAAGGATTCAAAAGTACAACTTAGCGGGAAAATCGTGCATAAAGAAACAAAGCATGTCGGAAACTGTAAGCGTTTTGCAAGAAGAATAAGAAAAAAGTTAAAATGGTTAAAAAGTATAATTAAAACTGTTATGTTAATTTTTTTATAAATAAGAAGATTATGTTTTATTCTCTTCCATAGTTTTTGTTGGAGAAGATGAAATGTCTGGAAAAGCAGAACTAAAAATAACTTTTGACCAGCCCTGGAAAAACTTTCTAGGATACTCTGTGTTAACTTTAAAATCAATGAGAGCGAGAACTGATATCAGTAGAGATGAAGTAATCAAAACTTTAGGTATTTATTCCCTTTATAAAAAATCGAGAAACACGAACTTCTTCATCAGTCTCCTTTATAATGTTATTTACATTTTTACGTTCCCTAATTTTTCAATGAAACTACGAGCACACGATTATTGATAGTTACTTTTTGATTTGAAAGAATTCTTCAGCGTGACTTGACTGTAACCCTTTTTATTCTTACACGTGTTTTTAGATTTTAATGCGAAGATAGAAATCGGAAATACAAACAAACCAATTTTCATAAATAAAGCTGTTGTTACACTTAGTATTAACTCCAAAAGTTCTGAAAACGACGACGTGGTATATGCATTTCTCCGTGGGTTGACCATGGACGAACTTTCAAATGCTTTTAAAAATTTTAAAGTAAACCGGTTGTTAGAAAACACTGTTTTTAGTGACGAACTGGTGTTAGGTTTTACTCAAAACAAAAATGGTGAGTAACATAGTACTGATTTTTTAATAATTAGTTATTGGTTCCATATTATGCTAATTTTTTCAAAATTTTTTGGTCTTGGTTTTAAACAAAAAATTTTTACTGCCACTTTTATGATTGGGTGTGAACATTTTGCTTCTCTTTTGTAATTGCAAAGCAGCTAACACGTTATATTTCATTTTTTTCAAGGTAAAACTGTGAAAGAGCTCGGTAATTACAGGTTTTATCCATCATGCTCTGGTGTTTGGAGCATGAGTACATTTTTCGGTAATCTCACATCATGTGTAGACTTCACTGATGGCTTAAAAATAACCTTTCAGCCGAAGCGCTTATCTTACTTTAACGATAAACTTGTGTTTCTAAAAAGTGAAACTAATGACGTAGATGGTCCTGAATTCGTTTTTGAAATGACGTCAACTTCAGAGAAAGATAAGAGAGATTCGTTTTTACATGGTTTCATTAAAACGATTGGTTACCAAGGATACATACGCAAAAGCTTAAGTTCTGAAGATTTAACTTTCAATTTCACAGGATATGTTTTTAACGAAGTGAAAATGAATGTTAGCCTGTCGAATTTATTTGGAAAAGACAACGTGAAGGTAAAAAGATACTTTAAGGTGGCTTCACAGGAAATGTTTTTTTTTTAGTAAAATAACTTAAATCTGTTCTAAAATCAGTTTTATAAATTCAATTTAATGAAAATAACAATAAAATATAAATGCTTATTGAAAAAAAAAAAAAAAAGAGGACTTTATTTATAAAAAACGCATAAAAAAGCATATATTTATTTATTTTTCAAAACACGATTAAACCAGAATGGCTAATTAAAACAACTCGCAACTTTGCAATATTATTATCTGATATATGAGGTAGAGGATGAACTAAGATCAATATATAAAAACAAAAACATTTCTTTTAAGTCCCTAAAAACTGAAAATTGACTAATTTTTAGGGGGTAGGGTTCAAAAAAAGACTTAGCAATCAATAAATATTCATTCAATTATCAAGATTCTAGTTCATTCTCTACATATATATGTATTGGACAATTAGGGAAAATTTGAAGGTCTAAGCATTTTTTAATGTTGAGATATCGTGTTTTGAGTTTATAAATTATGTTAAAATGCTTTTTTCCGTTGCTATAGGCGTTGCTAAGGAAGCTACTTTATATCATACCTGCAAAATGCAAAATTGTTGCTTAAAAAATTAAAATTATTAAAAAACAATTGTACCATCATTTTCAGCATTGTTAAAAGTCTCAAAAATCATGTTTTTCAATTTTTTTTTTTTTTTTGATTTTACACCTTTTATTTCCTGTGAAGCTACCTTAAGCCGTCGTTTTTGTTCGAAAATACTTTATCAATGTTTTAGAAATGTTTTCTTTTCAATAATAAACGGAATCAGAGAATAAACAACAGTAATTTAGGCTTTCTAATTAACATTCTTAACTGAATATCTAAAATTGGTATTTTTTAAAAAATACTCTTTGCAATAAAATATTACAAAGTCTCTCGTAAATGAGGGACTTTGAAACATCAACAAATGATTCCTTTCAGTTGTCGTCATTGAAAACTTTTATAAAACTTTGGTTTGCAACTTTCACTACATTTAAGTTTTTATTAGATTACAGCAAGTCTCGATGTACCAGCAGCAATGCCTGAAATCACTGAGAATATAAGGCAATTAATCAGAGATGCTCATGAGAAAATACAGACTAAAATACTAGACAAATTCAATGAGCTACTTTCAGGAATGAAAGAAATCGAGCAAGAACTAAAATTGAAGCGAGATTATCTCCTAAATCGTAATAGTGAAAGGAGAAACAATATTTTCAAGAGACGTCTGCTTATAGAGGAAGCAAATGAAGCAATAAAATCTGATTGCGTAGATATATGCGGAAATAGTGAGTTTTATTAGAATGTATTGCTAATTGAAATGTTGTGAAATTTATTTGATTAACAAGTTTTTTATTTTTAAATTTTTTATTTATATATTTTTATTTATATATTAGCTATTTCATTTTTTTTTTTTTTTTTTTTTTACAGAATGCGTCGAATCATTAGACTGGAGCTCCGACTGCACTGTGGTAACTGGACAACCACTAGGATGTCTTAAATGGAAAAAATGCAATTACCTGGCAGCAGACACTAAATGTATTGCTAGTTGTGAAGCTCTTAAAATACCGACATCAATCAGTGCTCATTATGAACGAGACGAAATAAGGGCAAGTAAAAACTTTTATAACACTCAACGCCATTGTTTCCGTCTACTTGGATGATTCCATAATTTTATATCAGTTGTTTTTTTTAGAATTTAGCAGAAGATATCAATACAACGAAGAATCGGATCGACGCAATTGACATCCTCTTAAAGAAACTTATCAAATTAAAGCAACAATCGTCATCAAAGTTTGGGGATTTTCAAAATAGGTTGCTATGGTTATTTTTTCTTTTTTTTATACTTTTAAATTTTTTGTCCTTCACTTTTTATACGTTTTTATTTTTATTTATATTTAATGGATAGAACTTTATTTGTGAAAAATTTGAATGACGCAAAACAAGAGTTATTCGAGTTTACAAACGAAATTCCGACCTCTACTCAACAACTAGCTGATATAAATATCCCAGAATTACGTTTCAATTCGATATCCTACAAGTTTTTGGGTCAAACTTTCGCCATGAACGAGAGGACTTTTTTTATAAACCACAACTTTTTCTGGGAATTCGCAGAAGCTGCTGTTGAAGGTGCAGAAAAGCGATTTAAAACTTTAACGGAGCTGATTGATGGTATTAAAGCTGAAGCTGCGGAACACGAAAGCTTATTTTTTGATTTCAAAAATAGTTACAGGTAAATAAAAAAATTGATAAAACGATTGGCCATACTATAAATAACTCTATTAAACTTAAAACAAATTCTTATTCTTTAAGTAACCAAGAGAAAGAAGATAGAGAAAATTTAGAAGAAAACGGAGAAGACAACGAAGAAAGGAATGAGATCAGCGATGAGAATTTAGAGGATGGTAGAACCGCACTTGGTAGTGAGAAATTTAAATTTCTCTTTAATCCTACATTTAAAATTAAAAATGTAACAATAGTTAAGCGATCAATAAACGAAGATACTGATGATGATGCAATAGATAAACGTTTAACTGAATCCCTAGAAATCAAAATTCATCCTTACGTCACTAAAGGTAACTCTTAAGCTATTTTTGGACATGTTTACTGCAAGCTGTTATATTAGCTACATGCTATTTTCTATATGCTATACAAGCTATGTACAGGGTGACTAACTGCGCAGATTTTTCCGGAACAGTCACGATTTTTTTTTGTCAATCAAAAAGTTGAAAATCAAAGCTGCGTTCAGATTCTTGTTCCATTTGTTATGTGTTTGATTCAGTTTCTTGGATTTCAAAAAATCGGAACACTATTTTCAATATCGGGACGCAGGACAATTTTTCTAAAATCGGAATTGTCTCAGGAAAAACTGTGCAATTGGTCACCCGAGCTGTGTATATATGCTATACAATTTGTATAAAAGCTAAATTGAAAAAAGTCTGTCGAAATCTTTAAATATTATTTTCAAGTATACTAAAACAGCGCAAAAACATTTAAAGATTTGCAGTTCATCTTACACCTAAAAATTCGCATTACATCTCACATCATAAGTAGATTAGGAAAAAAAATTGCGTTAAAAAGTTAAAGTGGCAGTTGAAGGAATAAATAAGTAAAAATCCGCAGAAATCCAACACATAAAAAAATCAAAACTCTTTTTGCGTTATAACGATTGTGTAAAGAATGCGCTTCATGAAAAAGTGTTAAAGAAAAAAGAGTTAAGGAATGGATTTTTTTTTTTAAAAAACAGATTTTCCTTGCATAATTCACAACCAGACTTTTTAATGTATAATCAAAATAGAACGTGTCAGATCTCTCACAACAAAATTAATTTTTAATTTTTATATGAATAACAAAAGATCAAAAATTAATTAATTTTTAAATTAAAAAAAAAAAAAAAAAAAAAAATTAATCTTCGTCATAATTAAAAGAAGGAAACTGATATCTTAAGAGTAACTCCAAGTAACAGAGCACAAATGTAATCCTGTGAGTTAGTACGAAAGTTCAAATATATTAGGTCGGTCTCTAAACGAGTTAGCCCATGAGCACAATCCACCCAATTGAATATTTAAAATCCTAACTTAGGTACCAGTCTTTCTTGCAAGTTTAGTTATGTTTATATTGAAATCTGTTTTTTAATTTTAATTTAATGAGTTAGTTGCGATAGACCCTAAATTAAAATTTTCAATTAAAAAACAGGATCAAAAACAGTAAACGCATTTAAAAGACACGCATCTTGGGTCTTGATAAAAAGTAGAGAGAAGGTCAATATATCATCGCCAGGACCGGTGAGAAAGTTTGGCAAGCATCACAAAGGTAAAGAATGCATATTTTTTCTTATTTTTGTTTTTTTTTATTAAAAATAAACTTAAAAAGTTTTTTTTTTATTAAAAAAAAAAAAAAAAGTGAAACTTTGCTTTCTTAAAGATGTTTGCCTCATCAAACGTAACACAGTTCGCCATTTTAAAGATCTTGTTAAAAGCCTCGAAGACCTCAAGCGCTTTTATATTAAAGGAAAACGTTGCATAGGAGAGACAAAAAGAAGATTACTGGTGGAAAAAAAAGATATTGACAAACAGATTAAGACAGGTATTTTCTTTACTTAAATAAAACAAATTAGTAGTAACAATGTGACAATTTCCTTGAATTACATTCGTAAAGCAGAATATTTTTTTAAATGCAACTTGTACTTAGCAAGAGATGTTGTACCGACAAGCTTGGATAGAGATGATATGATATATTGGCTTCGACAAAGCAGAGACGGTAAAAACATCTTTATTTATTTATCATTTTTATATTTTTATGATGAGTTTTATTGTTTGTGCGTTATTGTAATTACATCAATTTATTATTATAATTTTATGAAAATAATTCTAGGTATTGATCAGCAGCTAAAAACCTTAAACCAACAACTTGCTCACCAAAATAACGTAGGCATTAAATATTGGGCCAGCCAATTAAATTCGTTGACTCAATCTGAAATACCTAAAACTTCGAGCAGCTATTTCCATGAGCTGAAGAAAAAAATAAGCAACCAATTGATGAAAACGAAAAGAAGCAACATTTCAGGGAGAAATTTTCTCAATAGCGTTATTGAGGTATCTGTTGATATGCTATACTTTAAGTTAACTTTAAGTTAATTCAACGTCACTTTATTTTAATCGGATGATAATTCCATTTTCTTTAGGAGTTCATACGTATCGCTGAGAGTGAACCATCCGTGGCCTCTTTAACCAGCAACTTGTCGAAACTAACAAAGAACATTAGTTTATTCAAAAGAAGTTTGCCGGACTCTTGCATTTTGTAAAGAAGAAATGTTTTTTTTTAAGTCATAAAACCTGCACGAAAAGCAGCAGACAAGTGTAAACGTCATCAAAGAACGCAGAACAAAACAGTTTACCGTCATCAGTAGGCCCGAACGTCATCAGTAAGTCCGAACGCCATAAGTAGGCACGAACAAGAACACCCAAGCAAATATACTATAGATGTGTGAATAGAATTAGTAAGACAAGAATTAAAAAAAAAAAAAATCTAGAACGTGTACATTTTTATACACCACGAAAGTATTCTAGAGAGAATGCTCTGGCCGAACAACAAAGAACATCTGCGCAGTGATTAAACTTTTATGTAGCAGTGTGCTACGTAAATATTCAATAGCCTATTTTCACATATTCTTGTGCCATGCATGGAATATACTGCTGTTAATAAACCGACGGTGCAGAACAACTTTTAAAAGATTTACAATATACTTAATCAAACAATTTAAAACAAAAAAACTGCGCTCAAAAATTTTCTTTTAAGTTTCTAGTATAAACTGCGCTAAATTTTGTTACTATGGATAAAACTGGTAAAGAAATAGTCAATGCGCCAAAAGCCATGAATGACGCAGCAAAAACCTTACCCGGAATGGTCACTGGTACAATGTCTCCATAACCTATGGTAACTATGGTCTGAATAGTCCACCATAGAGAATGCGGAATGCTTTGAAACTGACTTTCAATAGCAGAGTGTTCAAAAATATATATAATGCTGCCTCCAAATATATTTAATAAAAGTAAACAAAACATTAAGGAACGCAAATCTCCCAAACTCGATTTAATGATGCTTGTGGCCACCTTTAAGCGTTTTGAGTGTTTAGTTAAGTGAAACAGCTTCATAACGCGTGTTAGCCGTAATGCGCGAAGAAAACCAAAAGAAGCCAAACTGTAGTCTTGAAATGCTAACGTAAAAAAGTAAGGGGATAAAGTTAAAACATCTATTATGTTGAGCCATTTTTTAAGAAACCTTTTTCTGTTTGGGCAGCAAGCAAATCTCACCAGTAGTTCAATAAGAAACCAGACATTAACAATCAACTCCACCATGCTCCATACTAATCTTCGCCAATTGTCGGAACCTTTCGATATCGATGGTACTGAATCTAAACACGTGATGACGATCGACAGTAAAATCATTGAAAAAGAGCTCAATGCAAATATTACGGCGGCAACTGATGTATCATGGTGCTCGATAAAATTCCAAACTTTTTTACTTAGAGGTAAATTACCATCAAGTTTTTCTATTTTCTTTAGTTTGAGATATCCGGCTTTCTCCCTCATTCCGGCAATACTTTTGTCAGATATCTCAAAGAAACGACATTCTTTTTCAAAGGTGTCTATAGTAAGATCTGGGGGACACAATAGTCTTCCCGAAGACTGGTAAAAGAATAAAATAGCTTCAAAGCTTAATCGATTTCTGTTAAAAAATATTTGATTTGATTTCTGGCAAAAGTATTTATTTCTCTTTAATTCATCACCAAGTAGCGTGTCAGGATAACGAGACAAAGTGCATTCAAGCGTTTCAAAAATATGTCCGCTAACATTTATTACGATCTTCCTCTTATTCATTATACAGAAAACAGCTGTGCAAAAATTTTACTGAGACGAGTCCATGGATGTTTACATTTGAGAACTACAGTATATGTATCAATAATTTTGTCTTCAAAAGCTGAAGTTAAAAAATAAAAAATTAAAAACGATCATTTGAAAAAGCAAATCTTCATTTTCAAAGCAAAAATAGTGCACGGAAAAAAAAAAAACGATAAAAATAAATAAACGCAAAAACAGATGTCTATTGCGGTCCAAACTCTCTGCTCCAAGTCAGATATATGATGAAACTATTGTAAAACAAATTTATAGAGTCGATAAATCTAAACAAACAATTTTCCTGTCAAATGTAAAAACAACTCTCTAAAAGCATAAAAGAAAAAAATATCTCTTTCAGACTTTGATGATAAAGATCTTTCCCTGCTGAAAAATTTGTGCCACGTAAAAACAAAAAATTTTACTTTCTTCAAGTAAATGAAATAAAAAAAAAATAAAAAAATAAAAAAAGTAACCGATGTTACACTGAAATAGATTTTTATTAATTACACAGGTAGATTTTCATCAATATATATATATTTTTTTCATAACTGCAAATTATTGATTAAGATATCTTAACTAAAGTTTTGTTTAAACACAAGAGTCCACCACAGGCTCTTCTAATAACGTTTTTATGAAAAACAGCCGCTTGAGTCTGGTTTTTTGTTGCGCATAGAGGAGATTCAACTGGCCGATCCTATAAATATAACAACAACTCCTCGATTATAAAGGCATATGCTATGCAAAAAAAAAGTTTCATTAATTTGTACCTTAACATGTGCTTCTTTAAAAAGAGAAAATTAGTATCTTCTATTGTTGAAACTTCCAACGCTGAAGCATCTATATCTGGAAGTTATTTAAAAGAAAATTCAACCATCAAACACCACCAACATCATATTCCGTTAAGGAAAACATAAAAACGTTGTAAATGAAAGGTTTATTAGCCTAGATGACTATTAGCCTCTGCAGATGTTAAATTTTTGATGACTTTTTTAGTTGTAATGATTTACTTGTTAAATTACTCATAAAAACTCACGTCCAAAAAAAAAAAAATCTCGGAACGCGAAAAAAAATAAATATCGAAAACTAGTCTTGTTAAAGCTCGTCACATCACTTGCACATTTTTTATTTCGTTACTCAAAATTTGAAATGAATGACTATAGAATGAAACCATTTTTATTTGTCCAAAAACCACAGAAAAATATCTCACTATTAGCAGCAGGAATTTATTGAAGCGTGCAATTATGTGTCTGGTGAAATATGTTCTACACAGAAAAGCCAAACCAAACATCGCTACACAAATTGTGAAGCTGCATAACAAATATAGAGCATTGCAGAAACCAAAAGGAAAGAACATTTAATACAAACAGAAAACAAGACGAAAATTAAAGAAAGCCTGAATGACTTGTTTGATGTCGTTTATATGAATGCCTTGCAAATATTATCAGTTGCAGATATAAATTATTTCTTCAATGCCAAATAGAAAAAAGTAGGTTGATAAATAAACATGCAAATCAAACAAGAAAACGAAATAGACAGGAGAGATCTGAGCTACAACAAAGATTGTAAGCGTTAAGGAAGGATGTTATGCCAGTACTTGTTCAAATAAAATCTTCAAGCAATTATTCTGATATTTGTAATACTGATCCATTTTACGCCTTCCATAACGATGGATTCTCACAACAAACAAACAAAAAAAGAGTTGTCCCAACTGATCTGGATATGGCATACAAGACAGAACACAAGCCAATTATCTTATTGTTTTTATGGTGATAGCATCAACTTTTACTGCCCTTGATGTTCTTATCGATAACGTTGGTTTGTGTAAAGTATATTCTAGAGCAAAGGTGTGCTATACATCAAAAGATAGCAGAGAATATCAAACAAAGTTTTGTAAAAGACGTTTTACTCATTGTACACTGGAACGGAAAAAAGTAGCAAGATAGTGCTAATTACAGCAAATACCAAGAGTCTGGCATCAGGAGAAGAAAAAAAAAAAAAACTTCGTTCAGACAAAGGCAACTACATTGCAAGTGCTGTAACTGAAAGTTTGAAAGATTAGAGACGTACATTTATTTCAACATTTCAAAAACAATCGGGATTCAATAGACCGATCCTTTTTGTGCACCTGTTGCACAAAAAGCACCTAGAACATTCCTGAAATATCAGAAAAGCGATAACTTAACAACAAGCTGGTACCTTTGCAAACAAATATTTAAAGCCTTTGAAAAGCCTGCTTCTGAAAAGTTTGGAAACAGAACTTAACTCCATTTAAAGAACACGAGTTTGGCTGAGAATGAATTGGGAAATTTCATCACAAAAAAAGTATGACATTCTTTGAAAAATTGTCACTTTCACGGTCATTTCTTTATTTAGATCCAACAAAATGGAATGAAAATGAAGACTACAAAAAAGCAAAGCAGTACGTACAATGTCATTAATGACAATTCAGAAAAAGCAGTTGTTTTGATCCAATCTCTCAACACGTACCTCACAAAAAATAAAGAAGAGCTGCATCATGTTGCATAAATAGTTGTTGATGCCATTTCTGTGGAATAGGTCTAACGGGAACACAATGTTAAAAAAAAAACACTCTAAATAGTTGTTTCTTAGGTGGTGGGGAAATACCACAATTGTAACAAATTCATATATTACAATATTAATAACGCAATATTGCTACTAATGTTTCTTTGATAATATTTATATCAAAGAAAAGTGGTCATTTCCACAAAAATAATATTATCCTTTCTTTGATATAAATATTCTTCTATACTTGGAGAGTTCTTCAAGAAATAAGTGAATTTACGTTCTAATTCACAGATGAAAGCAGATCGGGGTGTAGTTCCCCCTCTCTTCTTACATTAAATTTTAAAATTGAAATAACCTTTTTATAATCTGTAAATAACTGATAAAATTAGCAGAGGCTACGGATGATCAAGTCTACATTAAGAACAGTTATAAGGGTTAAGTACCTTGCCGTTATGAAAAATGTCAAAAGGAAGGTATCTACTTCAGTGCAAATGGAAAATGGAAATTTCGGTTTCCATCAGAAACATCAGATGTTCCATTTCCCAATTAACCAAAATACATGGCATCAATGCAAAGCCGAAGAGCATTTTATCAATATTTTAAGGTTTTTCATAATAGTTTTCATTGATTTTTAAGATTTTAAGTCAGTTTGCTAAAGTGCAATAACTCTACCGTAAGAGTTGAAAAAGTCCGAACTTTCTCTTTAGTTAAAAAAATGTTAAAGAATACAATAAATCGAGACTCTCCTAATATCAGGTGTAGAGGGTCACTGATTGAGGTCGTTATCTACAGAAAGTTGCAGCTACTGACAATTGATTACTGGAATTTGTCTGTGAAATCCCTACTTCATTTTCTAAATTGTCTAAAAAAAGTTAAAAATACGAGGAAAAAATCAAAATTACAAATAATACTTTTTTTAACAATAACTGATTTTCTTTTTCTTCATTTTTAATTGACAGTTGTTAAGATTGGAACAATTTTTTAATAGAAAGTGAAAGAGGATCCCTGCAAACAATACACCATACCCCAAGCTGCTTAATTTGGATTGTGCAAGCCTTGTAAAAGCATGCTATGATGTATTCTATTATTATGTTCGAGACATCACTGATTCAAAAAATTGCAAAGACCTTCACAGTAAAAGTTACTAAAAAATGATTTTTAACTGTGAACAAAGTGTAAATCGAGTTTGATTGTGTTGAAAAATACTGCAAGAGGAAAAACGAAAGATATTATAAACAGTCTTTAAGATTTACACGACTCGAACATATATTGTGTTCGATCGAAGAGAAGTGCGAAAATATATATTGTGTTCGATCGAAGAAAAGTGTGAACATATATTGTGAGACACCAGGCGGACACACATGTACAATTGCATAAAAAATAAATTAGTCACACAATTAAAGTTTAAAATTGTTTTGCAAAAACGATTAGAAATTCAATTGTAACTACATTGATATAATGATAATAGTTCAATTAATAGGGTACGTAACTATTTTATGATTTTCACAATTAAAGTCGAGACCAAGAGACAAACGCTAATCAAAAGATAAAACCTGTTTTAGCAGAGCCGTGACTAAGAAAAAACGCTAAACGAACTTGAAGATAAAAACTGTTGTCTATGCCAGAACAACACCTGATTTAAAAAACATCTGCGGACACAGAAAAAGAACGATGGAGAAAATCTAAAAGATTTTTTTGGAAAAATTTTTATAGAAGATTAGTAGAAAATATTATGGGAGAATTGATGTGAAATTTTGGGAAATTTTTAAAAAAAAAGATTTTTGGAAAAAAAGTCTTTTTGAAAAGGAAGGTAAAGAAAACGATTTAAAGGGAAAGAGAAAGAGAAGATCTTTAAAGTGAGAATAGTTCTAATTGAAGACCGTTTTTTCAAAACGGATATAAGTCACATTTAAATATTTTGAGAAAATTAAAAAAAATTAATAATCTATTTAAACTTTCAACAAATAAAAATTTTTCTTTTTGTAAGCAGTAGTTTATTGTGATTTTCATAAAAATAATTTTACAATTAAAATTTTTCTTTTTTTGAAGTATACTTATAACGGGTTAAAATATAAGAAGTTTTTCAAAAAGGGCATAAGTCCACATTTTTTTAGAGAAAAATAAGTATTTGTGACAAAATTATGTTTCAAATTGTTTGCGAATTAAGTTTATTTGGATGGACTTACAAATTTGTAACGTAAGTTCTTAAAACACACCTAATATTTTGACCACCTCATCCTTGTTACATGATAAGTGAAGACCCTCTCTGTGATTTTTCTTTTTTTGTAAAAATTTAAAATTCATACGTACGCTGTGTAAAAGATAAAAAACTGTTGTTTTATGCCAGAAATATGTTTAATGGAGATTTGAAAGGCGAAAATATTTTAAACGTTTTTCGATGGTTTTCAGTCATACCAGTTCAAAGCATACTGCAGATCAGTTTTTTTATTTTCATAAAAATACTAAATTGAGTTAATCAAACATTGGTTAAAGAGTTTTTAAGGAATTAAAGATGCCTATGATATAATTAAATTGTTTAATTAAACATTTTTGTCTTAATTAAAAATTTTACCAATAATTACCATCTGAATTAATTTACTGATACTCCCTTCAGCAGAGACGTCATTAATACCCCTTTCAGCAGAGACGTCATTAATGTATGAACCCTTAATGTTTGGGACAAAAGTTTATTTGAATGGATTTAATATTATATTCTTTTAGTACATATTTTTAGACAATCTCATTTTAAGACAACAATAGAGAACATTTTATAATATAAAAAAACAAACAAACAAAAGTTTAGTAGAATTATTTTATTAAGTTTAAACAAACGGTTCATTTTCATCAAACTCATCAACATCATTCTGCATTACTTCCTCAATATCATCAAGAATACATGCATAGAAGTCCATTGCATCATCTGGTACCTCAAAGAAAGCCATTAACTTTTTTACATCTGCTTTCTTTTCCTTTTTGACTGTGTTTTCTAATGGTCTTGGTATTGCTTAAGTCATTTTTGCAAATAACTGTCCTTTTTTTAATAAAGAACTAACTAGACAAGGCTCTGCAGAATATGCACTTTGCACTTCGATTTTCTTTTGAGAGTAAATTATAATTTTCTGATCTCTCATTGGAAATGTTTTTTTTTTTTTAAGAATCTGTTTAGCCATTTTTTGTTAATCTTTAAGAAACCAATCTTCTTCTAGTTTTTGCACTGTTCCATGCTCTGAAAAAATTTTGTAATATTCCAGAGGAGAAAGAATGGTTTCTTTTTTGCATACCACTTTTTCTATACGCCCAAAAACTCAATCAGGAGGTAAAAAACTATGACCCCTGATTGGAAAAAAATGTTTAACAGCATTAAACATAACACTCGTTTCCACAAAATTTTTCAAACAACACAAAACAACAAAGTTTTTGTTCTGTGATGAACAAGCATCAGAAAATAAATGTAGATCTAATTTCACTTTAGCTCCTCTTTCTGTAATTAAAACTTTTTCTAACTTAGACAAATAGTGAACCAGGGCTGAAGAAACTTCATTAGATCCTCTACCACTCTGAGTTTCCAACCAGGTATAAATAAAAATGTTATCTTTGTTTTGCACTATTTGATCATGTCGAACATATGTTAAATTATAGAGCCAAATTTGTCGAGCATAAAATACTTCACTAAAACTTAATTTAGGAAGTGGTTGGTTTTGTTGCATGTCAGAGCACACTTTAATGACATTTTCATTTTTCTCTTTCATAAGAGAGTAGAATTTTTTTGCTCTTAATTTGTGCAGACGATATTTAGCAAACTCTTCTCCCTTTAACTTTATATCAAATGTTTTTCTTATCAACTTCTTTTGTGCTTCACAAAAAGAACAGATATCTGTTCTTGGGTTTCCAAATCCAACATTAAACTTTGTGTAAAAAATGTTTTTAAATTTAGAAAGTGATGAAATACCCATATTTTCTTGGTTTCTATGAAGTTTCCAGTTTCTCCATAACTTTACAACATTTAATTCAGGTGAAAGGTACACTCTAACACTTTTCCCTCTCCCATAGTGTGAAACACAACCTTTATATTGACTTAAAAAATTCACTATTGAATTGGTGATTTCTTTATCACCTATAGTTTGTCTAAATCCTCCGCGTTTTTCAGGTCTCAGACACCCATTTTTAGAGAAATATTTTATAAGATTATGCAATCTTTTTATTCCAACACATGTTATGGAAAGAAATGTTTTTTTTACAAACTGGAACTGTTTTACAACTTCTGTCAGCAATACTGTAGTTTATTGAATGTTTTCTTAAACAAAAATATTAATTCCTTGGCCTGTGTCTTTTAACTTGAGTTAATTTAACAAACTTCAGAAGAAAATCATCCTGTGTAACTTAATTCTTATAGCTTCTGGAAAAAACCTAAAAAAAATTTTGGTATGTCAAGATTGATGTAATAAAGAATTATTTGTATTTTAAATTCATAGTATAGATTGAAACTCATAGCCAGTGGCGGAACTACTGGACGCAGGACCCTGCGTTGCGGGGGGGGGCCTACCAGCTATAGGGGGCCCTCATATAAAAAAAATTATACTCTCAATAATATTTATACTATAAAACTCTTTTCCGCAGGTATAATGGGCCCTAAAATATAAAACTTGGAAAAAAAAAATGTTATCCATCGTATTAAAATATATTGTTCAAAAATTTATTTTTGTATGGAGTGCGTAGTAAACGAAAAGTTTTAACCTTTTTAAAATTGCTTACGCAATTGAGAAATAAAGTACGATTATCAGCTGCGAACTGCCAGATGTTATTGTATAGTTAATTTTTATACCGTTATGTTGTGTTTGTGTATGAATTAGACAATTAGACTGAATTCGGTAAAAGTAATAATTTGTTGCGTATAAATTTTTTTTAAACTGTAAGAAGTTCTTCAATTTATAAGTTCTTAGTTGCATATTCAATATTTTTAAAATATAAACAATATTATTTGTTATGTCGTTGCATATCAAGGATAATGATTCTATAATCCTTGTTGCATATACAAATTAACTTTTAAATGTATGTTCGCATTTTCAATTTTATATTAAATCTTCCGTTGTATTAAGTTAACTTTTCATTTCTTATTTTATCTGAATTACTAGTCTCCAATTTATTTAATCGTGTTACGAATAATAAAGTATTGTTGCACGAGAGTTTATTACTTCACTGATATATTTAATAAAAGGTAATTAATAAATTTGTAATAGGGGAAAGGTGCCTATGATGGCATAGCGCTTATGATGGCATACTGGTCATATTTCCAAAAATATTGGTTTTGGTGTATAAGTGATTAGACCAACATGTGTATATTAGTAATTCATTACTTCTGGTGAAAATTCGTCCTTCTGTCGTAAATAATGCTTTTGTAATCAACAAACATAAATTTACGCATGTGGTGTTGTAGTTTTAATGCCCTCATATATTTAGGATTACGATTTTATTAAACATCATACAGAAGTGAAATTTTCATGCATTTCATCTGCAGGCTTTGTACATTTATTAGAATACTTATTTTAATGCTATGTGTAGAATAAGGTAGACACAGCTTGTTTTAACAAATATGGTGACTCTTTCCTATGATGGCATACCGAGAAGTTGCCATCATAGGAAAGTCTGCAAAATGAGTTGAAAAAAAATGCCTGAAATAAATTTTAATGCGCATAAAAAGGTGATCAGGCTAACAAAAAGATGAAATACAAGAGTTTGAGAAACAAACACATTTAGAAATGAGATCTCCCCCATCAGAAGCTTCCACATGCATTGGATCTTCTGTTTCAACGAAAGGATAAGATCTAGTATACAAAGTTATGTCCAGTGCCTTTAGCAATCCCTAAAATTGAATTGAAAAGGGCATGAAAACGTGGAAAAACTGGACCTCTGAATACCACACCGGATATCCAAGAATTAAAAGATAAGGGAAAAGAAAAAGATAACAAAGAAAAGGAAAAATTTGCTAGAAAAACAAAAAGAAAGACGACTGTTGAAGAAAAATACTGCAGTGAGGAGATTAAAGGAAGTAATAATGTAATGGGTTTCGAGTCTGATACAGCATTTTTGTATTGTTATGAACTTTATTTGCTGTCTTGCTCTAAAGAACCATGGATTTGTTGTCAAAAATGTAGATCTTGGTATCATTGCTTATGTGCAGGCATAAAGAGAAGTAGAAAAAAATTTATATGTGAACTATGCTTATAGACAAAATATTTATTTTTGATTTTCTTTTTTTGATAAGTTGTGTTTCCATTAATAAAAAACAAAAAAAATCTTGTTTGTCTAATTTCTTTAAAGTGTGCCATCATAGGAGCAGTTAGTTGCCTATGATGGCATACTTGTATTTTTTTTTTTAATGGTATAAACTTATAAAAAAGCAAAATAGTAAAAATTCTGAGGTTCATTATTATTCTGCATGCCAGAGGGAATACACCCATGTAAAAAATTATTTTTTAAGTTTTCAGGTAATGACTCAGAGAAACGTTAAAGTTAAGTATGCCATCATAGGCACCTTTCCCCTAATTAAAAATTTTACAACAGGTACTGAATTTATAATTTTGTAATAATTTAGATTTTGACTCATAATAATGGAAAAGAAATTAAGTAGTACAAGCGGTGCAGCAAAAAGAAGAAAGTTAAAAGAAACAAAAGCTACTTTAGCTAAATTGCCGAAGCTTACAACGTTTTTGAAACCAATCGAAAAGCGAGCGGAAACGGAAGTGGAAAGTCAAAACTCTGCAGAAGTGGTATGTATAAATCAGTCAGTAGAACATGATGATATCGAAGAAAAAATTGCTACTGGTAATAAAAATGTGAACGAAGAAGATGTGAATAGGTCTCCGAGAAACCACCGAAATGAAGACCAGGAAGATTCAAACTCTGATACGAATGACGCCATTGAACAAATTAATTTAGAAAAATCAAGTGAATTATTTTCTACTGACATTGCAAATTTTCATGGTAAAATACTAACAAAAGATATTAAGAGAATCGTGTCGGCCAAAAGGTCCTTTTATACGCGACCCCTTGCAAGAAAACCGTAGGTTTTCCAAGAAATATTTTAAAACTACCACAAAATATGGATCTATAGAAAGAATGTGGCTTTGCTATTCCCCAAAATTTGATGCCGTTTATTGTGAGCCTTGTTGGCTTTTCTCAGAAGAACGAAAAGCAAAGGGTAACTGGCGTGAGCATGGTGTCAGAGATTGGCGTGGTCTTTCTAAAAAAATTAAAATTCACGAAAATAGTCAACAACATATATTTGCTTGTTGCATTTATGAAAAATGGCGACATAATGAAACAATTGATAAAAATATAGAAGAACAAATACGATACCAATCAAATTTTTGGGTGCAAGCCTTAGAGCGGATAGTAAATATAACATTAGCACTTTGTAAAAATTCTTTGGCTTTTCGTGGTCATCGTGAATCATTTGACAATGAATATAATGGTAATTTTTTAACCCAAGTTCAACTTTTAGCTAAATATGATAATGTTATGAAGCAAGTTTTGAGTATGCCAAATGGATCTATAAAATATTTAAGCCATCAAATTCAAAATGAAGTCATACATTGCCTTGCAACACATTTAAAAGCCACTCTTACTGCTGATATTAATAGTTCACCTTTTTATTCAATTATAATGGATACAACACAAGATATTACTAAAAGAGATCAGCTCAGTCAAGTATTTAGATACGTAAAAATTATTAAAAATGAAAAAGATGAAGCCACATCAATTGAAATTAAAGAAGTTTTCTTGGGATTCACGGAAATATATAACCACACTGCTGCTGGACTACATGAAGAAATTTTAAATCTGTTAGAAAAACATCATATAAAATTAAGTAACTGCAGGGGTCAAGGTTATGATGGTGCGAACGTCATGAGTGGGATATACAATGGGGTTCAGGCCCTTTTTAAGAAAAATCAACCCAATGCTATGTAAATGCATTGCGCAGCTCATAATTTAAATCTTGTTATTAACGATGCGGTTAAATGTTGTGTTGATGTTGCTTCATTTTTTGTAATGCTAGAAGATGTGTATTCATTTTTCGGAAATAGCATAAACAGGTGGGATCTACTATCCAAATATACAGGAGAATCACAAATAACATTAAAAAGGTTAAATCCAACGCGATGGGGAGGACGATATACTTCTCTTTTCGCCGTTAAAATTCGCTTTCTTGATATAATGAAAGCTCTTTCCGAGATATCAATAACAAGTACAAAACGTGAAGAACGCGAAGAAGCAGTACAAATACAAAAAAATATGAGCAGTTTCGAATTTGTTTTTTTATGCGTGCTTTTGTCTAAAATCCTTAATGAGGTACATATACCATCAAAATTGCTGCAAACTAAAAATTTAGATCTTACGGCAGCTTCAGGTTCTCTAGAAAATGCCAGCAAAAATTTAAAACAATATAGAAAGATGTTTGATTCAGCAAAACTTGAAGCGGTAGAAATAGCGACTACGTGGCAGATTCCTGCAATATTTTTTCAAAAAAGAAGAAAAATTGTGAAAAGGCATTTTGACGAATTATCTACAGATCACCATTTTGATAGTAGTGAGGAAATTTTTCGCATCAATATTTTTATAAAAATTTTGGACGTCGTTATCAACCAACTCGACAATAGATTTAAAGGAATGCAAGAAGTGGTACAATTATTTTCCTGCATCCATCCAAATAAATTAATGGTAATTAAAGAACGTGAGATCATAAGCTGTGCAGAAGCCATTCAGAGAAAATATAGTGAATATATAACAACTGAATTTCCGCTGCAAATGGTTATGGTAAAGTCAATGCTACATGATGAAATATCAAAAATATCATCTATACGTGAATTGGCTGACCTTTTAATAGTAAAATTGTCAACTATAGCTGCAAGCGTTCCACAAGTGATAACAGCATTGTTATTGTTTCTTACATTACCTGTTACTGTTGCATCAGCTGAACGTTCTTTTTCGAAACTTAAAATAATAAAAAATTATTTACGAAATACCATTGGTAAAGAACGTTTAAGCGACCTTGCAATAGTTTCTATTGAGGCAAAAGCGGCTGGAAAAATGGAAATGAAAAGCATCATTACCGATTTTGCCAATATGAAATCAAGGAGGAAAGTTTTCACTATTTAAGTTCGGTTAAGTTTTAGTTTCGTTTTGAAGTTATCTTTATCTTTATTTAATTTTTTGTTTTTAAATATGATATATGAAATAAATATCTATTTAATATGTGAAGCTTTATTTTTTTTTAAAAAAAACATTCTTTTGCGGGGGGGGGGGGGGGGGGGGGGGGGGGGCCAAATTTTGAAGTTCCGCCACTGCTCATAGCTAACTATAATAATTCTGAACTAACAAAAGTGGCTAGTTTAATACAAATGAGCTCACCAACAATATCCAGGTTGCCAAGATTGCCTGCTTTACATCTTTTGTTGTTGTGCCTACAAGCTATGACAGGTAATTTTCCAAGAGATGAATATCTCTGGCGTTTTTTCTCTTCTGTTTTACTTATTCTTGATCTTTTCCGACCATGTCCAGGGGTTGGAGAGTAAGAAAATATTTCCAGTTCTGAATCTATTATTTTAGATACCTTTTTTTTGATAAAATTTGTTACGGAAGTTGCTACTGCGCAAGCGTGAATTTAAGTTTTTGCTATACTTTTTTCTGATGCTGGGACTTATGCCTTTTTAAAAAAACTTGATGATTTTAATATTGAAAGTAAAGTGGATAAATAATTTTCTATCCATGTTATTATAGTTAGATTTGTTCCATTTACACTATAGAATCCAAAAGTAAAAAAAACTCGATTTCAGCAAAAATGGACTTATATCCCTTTTGAAAAAACGCTCTTCAATTTAGATAGATACTTTGATCATGAGTGCAAAGGTGGTAAGAGCTTTTAAATTACTTTCGATTGCATATTATTACCTGTGTTTGTAAATGTTAGAAGAATTTATTTGAGTTAAATATTTGAGAGTATTTACTAAGTTTGCTTGCAGTCGCAACATTCAATAACTAGCATTGACTCGATAATCCCTAACAAACTTTTTTTTTCCTTCTTTATCTTTTTAAAAAAATTGCAACAATTTCTTTTATATTAAACTTTAAACAGCTAAAAAACTTCAAACCGTTATTAAGCATCCAATTTTCTTAGACGAAAATTTTCATCACCTTGCATTTTTTCTGACCAGCCTAGTTCATCTTTACCTCAAAGTTTTTATTAAAGCGAATTGAAAGATGCGCTCATGCTGTTTTTACTTTTGATATGTGCTTCAGTGAGCTTAAAAGGCTGACGATTTACATCTTTTAACTGCTTCATTAGTCGTTTACTTACCATTCGTTTAATCAAATAATTATTTGCTTAAACTAAATAAACTCACATTTTAGCAACGACAACCCCCGTCGCTAATTTTTCTAACAAAGCTAAAAATTTAAAAGAAATCAAAATACTTTTTCAAAGCAGTTTAATTTCTCAGATTTCTTGACGAAAGTAAACTTCGCAAAAATGTACTAGCAAGCACCTTACCGATTGGGTCACATAACCCCGTTTCTAGATTCGCAGACAATTCATTGACTATTGGTATAAACGCTGGGTGCTTCACTCTTTGACAACTGACACAAGTCCTTGAGAAAACAGGAAATGGGATATAAACTCTAATAAAGAATTGTAAAAAAACCACCTGATAAAGATAATTATGGAGAATATAACAGCTGAGAGATCCCACCCTCTTATGGCAACTTCATTTTCAGGAAGAATCCTCGGTAAAAGTGACATTTTAACAACTTCGACCGGATCTTTATTCATCAACTAAAAATCATAAAAAATTCAATTAATGTAAATAATAAAGTTAAAAAAAAAACAAAAAAAAAACAAGTAAGAAAAAGCAGCACTCTCACACCCTAAAAACCAGTACTCTCGCGTCCTTAAAAAAGCTACAAACAATAAACCTGATATGATTGACCATATCCAAACTCTCCATACGTTGCGCCACATTCAAACTCTATTTCACCAACAATCTGGAGAGCAAAAAAACTGAACTTAAAAATAATTGAATTTTAACTTGATATAAGTAATACTGACATTAAAGTAAGGCAATCCTTACGGTACCAGGTGGGACAAAACGTTTGACACATAAAAAGTCTACTTAAGCAGTTACAAATGATAAAAGATCTTAGGAGAATTGAGGATCTTAGGAGGAGCTTTTTAATGATAGATTTTAAGCTCTTAAGTAAATAATTTACTTTAAAATAGAACTACCTCTCCCTTTTTATTCCAAAGTTGAGCTTTTTTAATTATTTTTTTCTCGGATGTTGTAACAGCCTCAAAAAATAAAAATAACGTTGACAACAGGAAATTTAGGGTCAAAAACACAGTTTTAGCTTAGATTGAGCAAAAAACTTGATTAAATGAGATTTAATGGATCTCCTATATATTTGCGATAAATATGCGACTTTACGAGAATATACTTTTAAAAAGAGCCTACCTTTAATATACTACGTAAGAGAATTTCATAAACTCCAATAACAGTAGGCCTCTCTCCGAAGTGACACAGTAACACACTGATAACAAGCTTGTCCGGTTGAATACCAGTTGAAACAGAGTTCACCTGTAAACAAATATACTAAAAAATTAATGCAAAAACAAAAATTTTTGATGTTAAAAAATTTTACAAAGAGCTTTCCCACAGAAAAAAAATTACAAGAATTAAATTTAGAAAAATATTTTTTGCTGAAATAAACTTTCCTAATAAAAGTAAAAAAAAAGATAACCTCATTAAAAAATTTAAAACCAAGCATCCATTTTTTTTTGCTGCTGCTGAGCTCAAATAATACGATTTGTCGAGGGCTGAATTTCTTGCACACCATGTCAGTTCCAAAATACGTTTAAAATTTTCATAGTTTTAGCAAACTACCTGAAGTTTTTTTAAGAATATTGCTTTTTTACACATTATCATGATCAGATATTTATAGCTATTTTAAAACTTTAAATTTATAAAAGCTGTTGATAAAGATCACTGGAATTATGAAGAAGCAGCCGTATTAGCGCATAGCAACGTTTTTCATAGTTGCAATAACCTTTTTTTTTCCCCTCACTCAATATTGTTTTCAGCAATAGTGAACAGATTGTACAGCCAGCAGGTGCAGCATGTTCAAAAGACGTTTAAGATAAGTTTTTTTATTTCTATCACATAAAATAAAACTTTAATTTTTTCTTAAATTTATTATTTTATTTATAACAGACTATGATAATTGAGGCCTGGAAACAAGTGAATGATATCACGTGAACGATATCGCGTAAGTGACAAGATTTTATTTCATCGTTCGCAACCCGCTTTCAAAATATAAATGTATACTTCCTACTTGCGTAAACAATACCGTAAAATTTGATGAGCTTTGTAGAAAACACTTGAGTTATTTAATACTTAATATTATAATAGCAATTATAACACTTAGATTATTTCCAACCACAGAGAATTCTAATGAAAACTCGCCATGGTTTGCTGACCTTTAATAAAACATCTAATAAACTTAGGTTCCTTCAAGCAATACCAGATTCATCACTCAGTTCGTTTAAACAAAACTGAAGTTTGGTTAAGTTTATATTTAAGTGTAAGACGTCTGGCCAATGTCAATAAAAGAAGAAAAAAAAGAGGATAATACAAGCATACCAGAAAGGGTATGTACTTGATCTCATTGAATATGGTCAAACCCGCTGCTTTGTTGAACAATCTCTTTGCTGTCACCTTGGTGGTAGTTCCGATCGTAAAGGAAACTTGAAGAATATAATCAGTCTGATTTTCCACAACAAGACCATGTACTGCATAGAAATAGAGGACAAGCATGCCTGACTAAAGAAAGTCAGAATTTAATAAAAACACATCTAATAATCAGGGGGTCGTATAAAAGAATTTCACTTTAGATTTTTCAAAAAACTGTACGGGGGAGGGGAGGGGGAAGGTTGATATCGAAAATGACAATTATGAAAAATCTTTATTTGAAAAGATCTTTAAAAAACTGTACGGGGGGTTGATATTGAAAATGACAAAATGATGAAAAATCTTTACTTGAAAAGATCTTTAAAATACATAAACATCAGTCGAAAAAAACCTACTGGTGTTGTTATATTTTTTAAGAAAAATTCTGATTCTAAGTTGCCTGCATAGTCTTTCGGAGCATTCGATGCTACGGACTTACTATCAAATGACGAATAACGATTAGCTGTCATGGCATCAAAAAAAAGTTTGATAAAGTTGTACACTATAAAATAAAATTCAAAGTTCACCAATTTAAAAATAATAATGTAAAATTTTGTTTACATTGTTCACGATATGAAATTATAATTTACTAACAAAATATAGAAATCGAAATCAAAATGGAAATTACAAAACTTTTATAACTACCTGAACTAAACCCTATTCTTAAGCCTGATACACCTGGTTAAGAAAAGGGGTGAACAGATGTCATTGCACTTTACTTTGATCAAAACAAACTTCTTTCCAAGAAACTTTTTAACAAAACATCAATATCCACCCCCGTCTAAAACTTGTACTTTTTTTGTAACTATAATCAAAATACTTCAGCTGCCATTTTATCAACACTTTAGTAAATGTAAGTCTAATGTCAGCAATTCAAAAAACTTCAAACTTGAATCCAACAAAACTTTATAGTTTTTGTGTAAACTGGAGCAAATAATTTTAAGTGCACTGCATAATAAAACGAAGACTTTTTCAATTTTTTATTTAAATTCATTAAATTAAAAAAGAAAAATTGATTTGTCATATTTTGTTGAATATACAATGAAATAGAATTTTCCTCGATATAATTCGAAAATCGAAGAGAGAAAAAGAAAAAAAAAAATTCGTAAAACATTTTAAGAAAAAAAAAAAAAAAAAACGGTAAAAAATTCATTTATGATGGAAATGAAAATTTAAAAAAATTTACATCGTTTTTTAAAATAAATTTACAAAAAAAGTAAGAAAAAAAAAACAAAAAAAAAACCGTATCACAAAAGTTGTTTTTTTTTTTTTTCTTTTTATAGAAAAAAACAACTTTTTTTTTAAAAAAAAGATTAAAAAATAGAAAATACATCCTTTCAGCTTAGTTGTGAAATAAGTCGCTCGTTGCCTAACGTCACGAATATAAGGTAACATTACCGTTGTCAGTAGCGAACAAATAAAGTTTGTTTATTGGCAACACAGACATCTTTATGAGCGATCCTTTGAGATTTTCAGAAGATACTTGATAAGTGTAATGCGGCGACTAAAAAAAGCGATAACTATCAACATGAAGATAAAACGGAGAAAATAAAAAGAGAATAAAAATTTGGAAATAGGAACCATTTTCTCGCGGTTGTGAATTTTGATTTTGTTATTTGTAGTTGCCCATAGCAATTGCCGATTGCTGTAAATAAGGCTATGAATGATATCATTTGTACCTAAAAATCAAGATGATACATACATACATACATACATACATACATACATACATACATACATACATACATACATACATACATACATACATACATAAAAAATCAGGGTCAATGTTAAAGCAATTTCCGAGAAAACTCTTTGGGTTATTAACACACATATGGTAGAGTATCTATGCAAAATTTTAGATCTTTTAACTTCATCCGAAAAAGATGTGCAATTTAAGATTTTGAGGTCGGAGTTATCATTCTGCAAAGGGATTGCACCATCAGTCAATGCCAATAAGCAAGGAAATCTTACCATCAGTCATCACCAGTAAGTAAGGAGATTGCACCATCAGTCATTGCCAGTAGGCAAGGATCATCTTTCGGTACCATCAGGTTTAGCCAAGCAACCGAAGGCAAAGTATTTAAAATAACTCCAGATAACAGATACACATTTTTGTTATCATCGAAAAGTTGAAACTTGAGACTCAATAATTAGGTTTTAAAAGTAATTATTGTTAAATTTTCTAAGGACTACCAGAAGCACGCATGTCTTTAGCCAACACTTTTAAAAGCTAAGACATGGTCAATGGTCAGCTCAATACAGGATATTCTAACTCCAAAAGAAAGCAACTTAAATCTAATTTAAATAAGTCAACAGGCAACGAATGATTGAGCCATACTTTGGTCTGAAGTTTGCTGCTAAAAAAAAGAAACTTCTGAATTGTCAAGTTAGCGTTTCCAAGGAACGAGGAAAAACAACTGAGAAAATTTAAATTGTTTACTGAAAAATTTGGAAATAAAAAAAACACTTTTCGGGTGTTGTTAACCACCTGTTCAAGAAGCTGCTACAGTATTGGCCAAAAGACAATGGAGTGCAAAGCTAAACATTTAGATACAACCCTTCGATGGCAGTCAATATACAGGGAATGAGTATACTGTTGCAGAATGTTGACATCCTTCAAAGAATTGTTGAAAATCATGCACATTTAAGTTCAAGGTTTTATTGAAACTTACAGACTCTTCAGAAACTTTGTTTATTGATGTTTTAGACAAACTTTGGATGACAGTTTCCTCAAAAAACACCTCAAGCAATACTTTACCAAAATCATACTTCCTCTTGCTTACCAGTGCAACTCAGGCATGCACATACCGTTTTTTTCATGTACCAGAATTCATCACATACTACGGCACTTCGTTTGCATTATTGAGTGAATAGGCAACAGAAGCAATTAATTCAAAATTCAAATATCACTGGAAAAGTTACAAAAAAAGAAAGAAATCACACCCAGAGTATGGCTCAAAGGTTTTGCAGTGTATTGTTGCCATTAACAGAAAACATTTGTAAAGTCATTGAAGAAACTTTTCAACTGTATTTTAAATACATATACTTGGAAGTTTTTAGCAAGAAACAATCTCACCAATTGAAACAAGTATACCATGTTGGAATCATTTGAACAGAATTCAAATTCAAAAGACTTTGTAGTTAATTTCTATTCAGAATTTTAATGTAAAGATGCATCTACTGTTTATGTTTATGAAATGTTTATGGTTAATGAAAATACAGATTTCTTGAATCTCTTAAATTGAAGGTTTTTTCATTAAAACCTTTTAACTTGAATATTTATCTTAAAGAAAATTAAAAGATTTTGAAGCTTTGTTATTCTACCATATGTATATACCAATACCCCAAAAACTAAACAGTAACTCTAATTTTTTACTAGATTTAGCAAGTGAAACTCACTCTTTAATATATGTGAGACGCTCCCATCTTCACTCCACATTCTAATATTAGAATCTATAGAAGATACCACAAAACCTTGATCAGGAACTGTTTCTAACTAAAAAGTTTAATTTTTTTTTTTTATAATTTAAAAATAAAATAAAAAGTGTAACAAAAAAATAAAACTTAAATATAGATAAACTATGATTTCAAGTTGCTTAAAAAGTGAAAAAAAAAAACAAAAAAAAAACAAAAAAAAAAACAAAAAAAAAAAACAAAAAAAAAAAAAACCTGAGTAATCTCAGTATCATAAATGCGTGTGTATCCTCTAAGATATCCACACCGAATGTCAACAACTGATACTACACCATTGCTGAAACCTGCTGCAATCCAACGACCACTGCTGCTCACACACATAGAACGAACTATACCTGGTCAAGAAACATTTAGGAATCTATTAAAACATAAACATAAGTATTTCATAAAAAACATTTGGATTATATTACAAAAAACAATCTAAGAAAGATTTAGGAACAAACCAGTATTTAGTTGAGGCGAAAGCTTCCAACAATGAGACACTTTTTTTTGACGGACATCATACAATCTACAAAATAGAACTTTTAGCGATACTCTACATAAAAACAAACTAAAAAATAAAAATATTTAGAATTTGTTGAGATCCTCACATGCTTAAATGAAAAATAACTTATTTGCAAATTAATCTTTAAAGTTTAAATTTTTAAAGCCAGTAAAAACTTAAAAAAAAAAATATTATTTTTAAGATGATAATGCAATCTTAAATATGTTAAAGTACACACACATTAAAAGATTGATAACATTCCTCTGTAATCACTATACATGCTCAGGAATGGAAAAGCAAGTCTTACATTTAAAATTTCACTTATTGGGATACAGGTAATTTAAATTATGATTTAAAGAAATTTTTTAAAACGTAAAATGAGAAGAGTAAAGTGTAACAAGAACAAAATTTGGTTCAGAAGATCATTAATAACAATCAATTGAACCTGAAAGAACTTGAAACATAAAAGTCTAAATGTAAAGACTAAACTATCTATAAACCTTAACAAACCATCAGTAGAAGCAACTCCAATACAACTACTTGGTGGTGGAAAAGTGCGTATACTTGTTACTGTCTCTCCTGCAGGACTATCATATACAGACAAAGTGCTTCCAGTTACTGGATCCCAAACCTAACAAAATTTTAGTAAAAATGCTTGAAAGAGTTTTTTAAAACCAAAATCCTTTAAGTTATAAGCAAAATAAATAAAGCACTTACATGAACTATCCCATCACAAGACGAAACAAGTCTTTTTGATTCAATTCCTTGTACAGCAAACACTGCTTTCCTATGAGCATCATATGTACGACTACACCCTAAGTGGGCTGTACCATTTCCGTGGTTTTTTAAAACCCATAATTTTACAGTTTTATCACGACTAGCAGAAAGAAAGAAATGCTCATTCTCTGCCACATACATGTCGCGAACAGCTGATGAATGACCTTATTGCAATATAAAAAACTGAAAGATATTACAATACTTAACATTCAATTTTCTGAACAGCTGATGAATGACCTTATTGCAATATAAAAAACTGAAAGATATTACGATACTTAACATTCAATTTTCTGAACAGCTGATGAGTGACCTTATTGCAATATAAAAAACTGAAAGATATTACGATACTTAACATTCAATTTTCTGAAATGGTCCTGAAACTCAAGCAAATTGTTATCAAAACATTAAAACACAAAAGTTGTTGGGTGTAAAACAATTTTTAATTTAATAATGAAATTAAAAAAAAAAAAAAAAAACATAATCATAAAATCTTTAAAAAAAAAAATAAAAAATAAAAGAAATTAATGGAGATTTGTTTTCCAAGAGAAAGTGCATACATTAGATAGTGACACAGAATAAAAAGCAGTTATGTCTATATACCAGGACTTTTCATAAGAATTGTTTTTGGTTCTTGGAACCAGTGTTAGTATAGCAGAATATTGGCAAAAATTTTATGTGCTTAGTTGAGCACAACTTTTTTATAACTTGTAATAACTATTCAAGAACAATTATGTAATTTAATCCTTTTGCCTATTCAATAACGTTTGACTTAGTCCTGCAAATGTTTTGCAGGCGCCCATACATTGAGATAAACCAAGTAATATTGCTGCCAAACATTACTTGTTGCTGGTGCATTATTTTTCATCTGTTTCCATTTTTTTTTTAAACGAGGTTCTCAATTTTTTCCAAATTAAGTAGCTTATATTACCATTACCAGGGTACAGCTGTCATTTAAATTCCAATTGAAAACTAAACTGTAAACTACAGTATTATTAAATAACATGTTCCCATAATAAGAGTTTTACTATGGTAGCTGTAAACCGTCACTATTTAGTATATATACTAAAACATAAAAGCAACACTTTGAGACCTATTTCAAAACTGAAACATGCAACCAAAAAGGTAGGATAACCAGCACCAGCAAGATTTTTGACAGGAATTTCAGGTTCAAACCTTCTACTTACAGCATTTTACATTAAAAATACACTTACCAGCATAGGTCTGAAGTTTGCAGTCAGAAAAATGAAATGTTTGTGATGCACTATCATCTAAAACAGAATTTCAATCTCTTTTTAAGAGAGTTAGATAAATATATAGCTTTATTCTCAGAAAAATTATCAGCTAAATGCAGGTTTGAAAACACACACCAATCAAATATTGATGATCTAGAAGCTTAGAGCAATTTATTTAAATACACACTACATTTAAAAATTACTATGTTTTCCTCAAGTGATTACTAGAACTTAGAACTTAAAATTTACAGGCAGGTCAAAATATTATAAAAAACAGCATTTATCTATTAAAAAGACTAAATTAAAACAATTAGGTTTTAGCTCAAAATTTACAATGATTAAGTTTAGGCACAACACACTACAGATAATGCTATGGGTTGTATTAAAACTGTTGAAATAGCATTTGTCTTTCCAATTTTTCAGAATATAAGTTGAAACAAAAAGGGTTTGCAGCATTTAACCTACTTTAACAAGAGTGAGCTGAACTTTTTTTAATTTCGTTACTATGAGAGACTTATCATGAAACTTTACTTGATTTTATTAATATTATTTTTTATAAAGATGGTACCTATATTCTATCATTATTCTATCGTTATTATCATAAGTTATCTATCATAAATTCTAAATTAAAACAGGAACATTTACAGTGGACAAAGCTGGATGCTTAACTTCAAAGCAGAGAATCCAATAACAATAATAAAAAAAAAGGACCCAAAGTTACCCCTTTTTAAGCTATGCAAAATGAATTGTTTTATTATAAGAATTCATTTTACATATAAAAAAAAAAACCCAAATGTTTGCAAAAGCTAAATCATTTAAATTTACCAAGATTCCGTTGCCAATGACTAAACCAATTGCCTTCAATATGTTGCCAAACAGCCCTTTATAGAAATTTTAAAAAAATATTAAAAAAAAACATTTAGCATTTTTGCCATTTTATTATTTTATGTATTGTTGAGAAATTTAAGCAGTAATTACAGGTTAGTGCAATCATAATTAAATTAACCTGTAATTCAAACAGCATAATTTTTTCATACCTGCTTTTCTGATAATCTTCATCTTCAGGAGTCGGGTCAATCGGCTGAAACCACTTGCTAGTTATTGCTTTAGATTTAAAAACACATCAAATTTTAAAAAATTTCCTAATTTCTTATCATTTTCTTGTTTCTTAAAAAAAAAATGAAGTCACACAACAATAGAAATATATCTGCAACCTTCTTATATTGCAGCAGCACTACTTATTATAGCAGCACTACAAAAACAAACCTTTTCTCATATCAAACTTGTTTGTTTTTTCTAATTCTGCTGAAAGGCTCAAACCTTCATCATATTTTGTGCATAAATGCCATACTAGTTCACTATTATACAATACATTTTCTACAAAAGTAGATGAAAAAATTCGTGAAATCAAGACATATGCATAGTAAGCAAGGGCAGGAGAAAATGTTTCATAAACATCTTCATATCGTTCATCGAAAACAACTTCATTCTGTAGAATATCATCTAACACTGAAGTGGTGTTAGTACTTAATCTAGTCCCAAACTTATCTGCTTCATTAATCTTATCATTGTTTATACTACCTTCCTTACTCAGAGATAGTTCACACTGTACTTTAGGATTAGATGGAATTTTTTTTACTTTGTTAGAGTACTTTCTTTTTACTACCTTTTTGTTATCATTCACAGCTTCTAGAGAATAGATGAAATCAAAACATGAGAAAAACTGCTGCAGAAGAGGCACCATCATAGTTTGTGCTTTTTCCCTTTTGATTTTCTGGCAAAGGATACCTAGTATGTCAACAAGTTTTCGTGATAAGTACACTTTAGTAATGCATCCTGTGCTGAAGATTTTCACTGTGGACAGCAAGCGGATAAGTGGTTGAAAAACTGTTTCAGATAAATTCTGAAAAAAAAAGGGGTCTAATTGAAAGCTAGCTCCTTGCAACCCTTATTTAGTAAATAACTAATAATTATACCTCAAAATTTGATTCCACACCCTCAGGACTTAAGACTTTGCAGGCTTCTACCATTAATTGGACACCACACACAAGATTACTGCCCAAAGATATAGTTACAGGTGAACTGTATAATGCTGTCTGAATCTGTAAAAAGTGAACTTTTAGCCATCAATATTAAATTTTCAGAATCTATGTCAATAGTCTCACTTCTTTTGTTGAAATATATTATAAACTTTAAAATATTTACCAATTTAGATAAATTGCTGATATATGAATTTGTGATTATACTTTCACCATAAACTAAGGCAACTTCAACTAAACACTCCAGCATGGGAGAGATTTTCACAATAAGGTTGTCAATAGGGTCTGCTACTTCATCTACCTCCAACATCATCCTAGAAATTTTCTTCATTAAAGGACTGGCTATGTACTCCCATGTCAGAACAGGGCCTAGCCAAGGAATAAACCATCGGAAAGTTTCAACAACAGTTGCTGGAATGCTAAGTTTTTTAAATGATTTGATGCTGCAACTGTCATAAAGGTTATTCTGATTTTCAATTGACTCAACTTTTTCCAGCTGGCGCAACTGTAAAGATGAGGACACTTTATCAGCTATTGATACAGAATAAGGAGACCCAAATTCTTCCTGTGATTCAAGCATTTCATTCTCAGGGAGATTTATAAATTCGTTTTTAACTGAATCATCATATTTAACACAATTTGATGATATTGGCATAGAAAAATGATGTGTTGTAGTATCTATATCTATTATACCATTATGAATACTTGTTAAATGCACTTCTTGTGAACTAACAACCTGAAGTTGATTTAATTCAGCATTCAAATCCATATTTGAAGAAATCCCATCCTTTTTTACTTGATTGACATCAGATAAAATCATACCATCATCTGAAGTAAATTGGAGGTTGGAATCACAAACCTTGTCAATGTTGATCATACCTTCGTCAAAAAACATTTCCAAATTCAAACTGAATATTGAGTCTGTTTCACCAAGATAACATGGGGACACTTCATAAGAAACATATGCTTCACTTTTAAAAGCTGATTGAGAGAAAGAGGATCTCTTTTGCATTTCCACTTTTGCATTTTTTATTATTAAAAGATCAATAATAGAATCCATTAAAAGTTCTAAAAAGCATTCTTGCCCAAATGAAGCTAAAACTTTTGATAGGAAACTTTGCTGAACAAGTAGTATATCTTCAGTTGTCTTCATATTTTCATATACCTTTTGAAGATCTTTAATGAAAAGGTTTTTTGATTTTGCAGGACCCAAAGCTTCAGATAATGAAGGAAAAATGTAAAGAAATAGTGGTATCTGAAGCAACTTCTGATGAAATAATGGAAATAAATAGCCAATCAATATATCTAGACCTTCTTGATCAAGAATGGCAAGTAAATCAACTAGTTTTACATTATACTTTTCTAAGTGTGAACAAAGTGTAACTTTATCATCTTTTGCCACACATTCATCAATAAAATTGTAGAATTCAAGTAAATATCCATGTAGGTTTTGGAAATAGTTTGGAAAAGAAAACATATTTAACAAAGAAGTCAAAATAGTGCAACTTCTTAATTTATGACTACTGATGTCTTTTACAGCTACCTTTATCCAGCTGAAAAAAATTGCATAAATCAAATATTGCATAATTAAAAGGATAATATATGCATATATCAAAAATTGCAAAATTAAAGAGATACAAAGTTCACAGAAGATATCACTAACAACAACAGAACTTCTGAAAAGATCAAACTTAATTATCATATTAGGCTTAAAAATTATAAGAGTTTGTCTTCAGAAAACATATTCAAATATCGTTCTATAACATTTTTGTAGGTTAATGAAACAGGTAAATTATGGTTATTAAACAGACATTTAGTAGATTGTCACTTGTTGAACTGGCTTGTTACAATATTTAGTTATTAGTATCAAAGGAGTTACTGACAATCAACTGAAAATCACAATAAAATACAATTAATCTTTTATTAGCCAATTAGAGCAAATAAATTTCCCTATACTGTTAATATGTACTTTTATATTTACATAAACTTCAGTGTATGTTATCTAACCATTTCATAAGTTAGTTTTTTATGTAACAAAAAATCTTAATATTCTTTACAGCCTTCATCATTTTCCAAATAGAAAATAGTCAAAACATGTTGGGGATATCATTATTTTTATTTATTATTATTATCATTATCATTATCATTACTGTTATTATTATTACTATTATTACTATTATTATTATTATTATTATTATTATTATTATTACTATTATCATTATTATTATTATTATTATTATTATCATTATTATTATTATTATTATTATTATTATTATTATTATTATTATTATTATTATTATTATTATTATTATTATTATTATTATTATTATTATTATTATTATTATTATTATTATTATTATTATTATTATTATTATTATTATTATTATTATTATTATTATTATTATCATTATTATTATCATTATCATTATTATTATTAAAAAAAAAAATTTCTTTCAAAGAAATTGTTTTCTTATAAAGATAATAATTATGGTAATTAATATGATGATGACTTTACTTATAAATATAATGAGTTGGTATTAATATTTTACATTATTTACTTCTTTAAATGAATTACCTTAACTTAAAATTCAGTAAAAACATGATATACTGAGCATAGCATGTTAACAGCTTTTTTAAAATTACATAAACTAAAAATATAAACTAAAATTTTACTTTGAGACAGTAGCTGACGCTTTTAAAAACCAAATATTTTCTTTCAGTCGATCATCTAGCGCAGGAACGAAAGTTCTTGTCTTGAGCTCTCTATGGCACAGAACCTCAATAACCAAGCAAAGAAAAAGTTTTTCATCATCTTCAAGATTGCTAAACTGTTGATCAACCTTGACGAAAAAGATATTTTATTTACAAAAACAAAAAAGTCTTCATCTTTTTTTTTAAACAACAATTTTTTTTTTTTTTTTTAAATATTTAAATGTTTGATAGTTAAATTTATAATTTAAATGAAAATAAAAACTTCATAACAAAAAAAAAAAAAACTTTTATAAGTTTTTTTTTGTCCTTTGTTTTTTGGTTTTTAATGTAATTCCTTCAACGTTCTTTAAACAAATTTTGAAAAAAAAAAAAAAAAAAAAAATGTTTTTAAATGGTGAGAACTTAAAATGTTGGGTACTTTCAACTCATTTC
Source organism: Hydra viridissima (assembly GCF_058129835.1). NCBI lineage: Eukaryota > Metazoa > Cnidaria > Hydrozoa > Anthoathecata > Hydridae > Hydra > Hydra viridissima. The sequence continues at coordinate 1,457,231 of NW_028324305.1, forward strand.
CTATTGAACTGTTTTATCCACCGATTACTTTTGCATTATTTTGAAAAATTATGAAATTTATCTTCTGTTCAAGTGTACTTTTTATAATTTTTGTAATAAACTTGCCCTTAACTATTTTGTTTATTTGACAACTCATAAGTCACTAAATAAAAAAGGTTTTAAATTATTGACCAGACTAATTAGTTTATACCTTACCCCTTTATCATCAAACAGAGATCCAAAACAATATTTTCCGATACCTCTTTCTGTGATAGGAGAGATATTAGCTTCATGAGTCAAAATCTTCTCCACATGATCAAGCACTGTTAGAAAGTTGAAGTCAGTAAACTTATTTATTTGAAATCTTTTAGAAATTTCTTCTTGGGAAAACTCGACAGGAAAATTATTGCTTTCGTTTTCAGCATTTCGTTGAATAACCTCTCTGCTTATGTCAACATATTCCCATGATAGAGATACATCTTTAGAAAATAAAGAAATTAAAAAAAAGAATGCAAAAAAAAAAAAAAATAAAAATAAAAGAAAACTTCAAAATATTAATTGCAAAAAGATTGAAATTATGCAAATAGCTAAAATTTAGGTGAAACTAAAATTATAATGCAATTACAAACTAAATGTAAATTTATACGAACCAACCGACAAATCATAAGCTAGTTTCTATGCTTATTACACCCCCTGAATATAAAATGATTTCTTAAATATTTATCTTCTGTACATCTTTGAATTTAAAAAAAAGAAAAATTTAAAAAAGCGATTATTTTTTTAAAAACTGCAAAATAGTTCTTTATATCTTACCTATAATACACATGCTACCAAGAGTTTTTTTAACAATTCTCATTAGTAAAATTTCATTTTACATCTGAAATAAAAAAATGAAAGAAATTATTTTTTAAACCTTCGCCATTATCGCTTTCACTTAGCAAATTATCTTTGTTGATTTTTTTATGGGGATGCGGTGAGAAGAAAAGCTGAACTATTCCATAGTTTCGCAACTCTGTATGATCATCAACCAAAGAAAGATGCACATTCTTTTCTTGCTTTGCTGCATTACCTTCAAGTTTGTACCCAAAGACAAGATCTATCCAATGATGCAAATTCTTAGACACATTAGGACTCTCTAACATTTCATAATGATATTTAACAAACTCAACACCATCTGCAGTCCAATGTGGCAAACTTAGGTCACTTAAATCATCATGGATGGACTTCAGTATATTGGGATTGTAAAAAAATTCTGGTATGCACTCATCTGGAGTCCATTGAAACATACGTTCCATAGATGCAGGGTATTCATTTGGTACCCAGCGTGATCTTACATGTTTGCAGAGTATATCCTTAGCAGTATCTCGAGCGTGATAAATATAAAATGTAATATCAGAAAGAACATCAGATACATGATGCGGGATGGAATCTGGTGAGATCAGTTGAGGTACTCCATGAAGTACCTCTACTGTAGAAAATGTTGCATCTAACATTCTATCACCTTTGTTCAACCGAAACTTTGTTTTTGTTAAATCTCGAAAACCAGAATTTGGTTGTGAAAAGTTTGTAACCCATGGAAACACAGGATGGTTCAAAACGTCATTAAATGTTCTTCCAGACATCTTATTTAGAATCATTAAATAGTCAAAGTTTTTGAGCTCTCCTTCGACCCATGCATTTGTATAAGTACTTAAACTTTCAGTCAAAACAATCTTCTCATCACGCAGATCAGTATTTAAGCCATCATAAATTTTGATTAAAGGTTGCTTTGAAGTAGGTTCTTCAGAAGTAGTAGCAAAAGATAGACATTGAACTGGAGAAAGACTTATCCACAGTGCATTATGCGATAGAAAAATATCTTTCAAACATAACGAAGGACGAAATGAAAATCCTAACTTTTTAATTGAAACAAACACATCAAGCAATTGCTGAAAGAGAAACATGAGTTTTAAATAACTTTTGCCAGCTATAGCAGGGCTATAAGATAAACCATCAGATAAAGTGAAACTAGGCAACTCTTCAACAATATAAACTGCCTTTGTCGATTCAATAATTGAAATAATTTTAGTCAAATGCATACACTCATTTGAATAAACATTGTTGTTTTCTTCTGGGTTGCTGTTCTCATTCAACTTAGTTGGTCTGATACCAAATACTTTGAATAAGAGATCTTGTAATCCATCCTAAAAAAAAAATAAAAAAATAATCATTTTAACTGGCTGATAAAACGATAAATGTTTTTCAAACAGTTGTTTAAAAAATAGAAAAAGTAAATTTTAAGTCAGCTTTAGTCAAAGGATTGGTTAGGAAACATAAAATAACTACCCAATCATAATGATGTTCATGAGTTTGCTTTGGAGGTTTAGCATGATCATACTTAGATAAAAAATCATTTAAGTTTTTTTTCTGCTTCTTTAGCAGTGTAAGTAAAACCTCATATATTGAATCACTATCGCTTTCAGTTGATGGAAGAGATGATCTAAATAGAAACATCACAAATTTTATCAACAAATTCGGAAAGAAAATTAGCTTAAAGTAAGAGATTCAAATTACTTGACACTCAGAAGAGTTCAGTAATATGGTTAACAATCTTTTAACACTATCATAAAATTTAGTAGGTCAATAGTTAGATCAGTTAGCAGTTTTTAAACCTAAAGAAATATGCCATTGCAAAAAACCCGAGAAACGTGCTATTATTATTATTATTATTATTTTTATTATTATTATTATTTTTATTATTATTATTATTATTATTATTATTATTATTATTATTATTATTATTATTATTATTATTATTATTATTATTATTATTATTATTATTATTATTATTATTATTATTACTATTATTATTATTATTATTATTATTATTATTATTATTATTATTATTATTATTATTATTATTATTATTATTACTATTATTATTATTATTATTATTATTATTATTATTATTATTATTATTATTATTATTATTATTATTATTATTATTATTATTATTATTATTATTATTATTATTATTATTATTATTATTATTATTATTATTATTATTATTATTATTATTATTATTATTATTATTATTATTATCATTATTATTATTATTATTATTATTATTATTATTATTATTATTATTATTATTATTATTATTATTATTATTATTATTATTATTATTATTATTATTATTATTATTATTATTACTATTATTATTATTATTATTATTATTACTATTATTATTATTATTATTATTATTATTATTATTATTATTATTATTATTATTATTATTATTATTATTATTATTATTATTATTATTATTATTATTATTATTATTATTATTATTATTATTATTATTATTATTATTTTCCTTCAGCAAAACCACAAAATCAAATAATATAGAAATCAACAAATAAAAAGTAATATCCTCTTACGATGTAAAACTAATATTTTTCTTCAGTACACAAACATTAACTTTTTGAAGTGAAACATTTTGTTGATGCTGATGCGTTATTTGTAAAAACTCTAATAATGCTGAACTATTTTTTTTTAGTTTTTCAAGTTCAACATCCTCCTGGACTTTACCTGTTCCAATTACTGAGGTGATCCATTTTTTGCTAACCTAAAAATCATAAACAATACCAAAGACTTTAAGAACTTTAAAACAATAATTGTATTAGACAAAGTTTGCTTGTAGATTTTTTATTTTTCTCTTTCACCATTATAAAGAAAGTTCTTATTTTCAGTATACTAACATGGATGTTGGCTTGTAGATCTTCAGTTATTTTTGTTTTTGATTTTTGTTTCTTTTTTAAAAACTGGCTTATATGAAACACAGAGTAAAAACTGCAAAATAGTTTTTTTATGCTTACATTCCAGGGTGAAATACCAGTAAAATTATGCTCTCACTCATTTCATGGACTAGTTGACACTTGCTACAAAAATTACTTAACTAAAGATAATGCATATATTTTTAATTTGTAAGAATTAATGAAATCTTTCATTCTACAGTTTTGCAGTGTTAAACAGTGGAAAATTTAGTGGGGATAATTCAATGACAAATCCCCCCTACAAGCCCTGAATCACCCCTTAAAGATTTACCTTGATTGACCCATCCAAGATAAAACCTTTCAAGATAATATGCAACATAATTCAGGATAGTATGCAGTGTAAATATACAAAAATAGATAATTTACACTGCATTTATTACTTTGATAGATACTGCTGACCTGTCAAGTCTTAAGGATTTTGAAGAGTAATGCTGTGTCTAAATGCAAAATACTTAGGATTTATTTGTTAAGAATTTTTTCTGTGCTACACATTTGAAAGCACTGTCATTTAGAGGGAAAAAATTTTAATTAAATTTTTTGTCTGGCAGAGGGTAAAAACACAAATTCCTATCTAAGAACAGAAGTAAGTAAGAACAGGAGTCAGAGCAAAAAAAATGTCAGAATAGAAAAAATGTCAAAATGCAAAAATGTCAGAACAAAAAAGTGCCAGAAAAAAATAGAAATGAGGCTTAATCACATTTGGAATGAATCAGATAATTTTTCTAATTAAAACAATATTACTAAAAACTTCATGTAGTAAAAAAATCTTCTCAACACAAAAATTTTAGTTAAATTATGGATGAGGTGGGGAACGGAGGGAATTTTTCATTTTTAACTACAATTGTACAATCACAGCAAAATAGCCTATAATTTATTATAGTTTGATTTTTTTTTTTTTAGATACAATTGTATAATTCTTTATCCATAGATGTAAATGGTAAAATCAAATTTTTAGTTTGAGCATGAACTTTTTCAAAAAGGAAATCAAATTTGAACAAATGTTCATTGATCTATGACCCAGGAATATGAGGTCACAAAAAAAGTCATAACCCTAATATACATAGTTTGCAACCGAAAAAATTTTATTATTTTTATATACTTTTCTGAGTTTATGGGGGCATTTTTGGAACCCCATCTTGTATGACCACTATTATTTGTTTTTTTAAATCTATGCCACAAATACATCTAAAATGTAAGAAGGATAATATGTAGAAAGAATGTCTGAAATTTTATCCAATCACCAATCATTTTATTATGAACATGATGAGTTTTTTTTTTCTTTTTTTTTCTTTTGTAACAATAATTGATTTTCTTTATAAAAAGAAAATGGAAGAAAAAATAAACTAATTGAAAGTTTTACAATAAACTTGCTCAGCAACTATGAAAGTATATGTTCTCTTATTTCCCGACCATTGCTGATAAAAACATTAATAACACAATCCAGTAAAAGAAAAAAAATTATCCCTACATATATTTAATGGCTAGTATCAGTTTAACATGTTGAGGGGTGATTATTAATCTTAATTAGCTCAAAAATTCAAATAAAAATTATACAGATCTCTTTAAAATATTTATTTCCATTTCACAAAAATTGTCTAAAAAGAACAATCACAGACAGTGATTTATTAAGCTATTTATAAAACAGTTGCATAAAAATATGGAATTATCAAACAGAAAATTATTACAAGATGAAAAAAAAGTTAAAAGAAGAAACAGAAATTATTGATCTTTTTGATTTCCAAAAGAACTTCAACTCCTATTATATCTATATTTAATCCTTTCTTTTCTGTTAAGCTTTTATATATTTTTATATATTTTTACATATTTTTACATATTTTTATATATTTTTATATATTTTTATATACTTTATATATTTCTAAAAATGATTCCATTTCTTCTGCATAGGCTGTTCATACAGTTTACTATGAGCTAACTTCTCACATTATTGCAAGCTACATTATTGCTGAGCTACATGTGTATGGTCTTTTTATTTACACCAGTTAAAGTCTGGATGTATTATTAAACAATTGCTATTTTCATTTCTAATTTTGTCCATACTAATGGAAATATCACTAGCAAAAACTTAAGTATTTTCCATTGTAAAATTTAATGTAAAATCAGATAAATGAAAAATAAATAATAGGTGATCATGTTTTAAGAAACTACAATGAAAGCAAGAAAGAAATTTTGAAAACTAAAAAATGTTTTTAAAGGGAGTAAAAGTGCATTTAATCCGTTTTTTTTTTACTTGATAACAAATTTGGTACAAACTTTAACAAGAACTTACCACAGCCACACAGTTATTAATAGACTGCTTTTCATTAATATTTATAGCTGAAGTATAAGGAAGATTCAGATCTTCTATAAGCATCTGCTGAGCTTCTTGAGAGCTACAGACTTGACCCATACTTCATTAATTGAACATAGATCAACAAATATATACTTCTTCATTTGAAAAATAAACCTTATTGTTTAAAAATGTGTTAAATTAACCATTACTTAATTAGTTTTAGTGTTGCCAAACAAAACATCACGGGTACCATTGTTTCAAAACGTCCGTTATAGTTCAAGTTATATAACAAAATCTTATAACTCCATTATTCAATGGTTAGATGCACTAAAAAAGTGCTACACGTTAATCTGTTAAGAACCATTTCGATTCAATCGTTGAAGATTTTCTATTTAATTGGAATATCGCTCCATAGTCCCAGTAGCGTGGCTACTAGTTGCATATACCTTTAAGCTATAAAGTAAAGGTTAGGCAGATAAATACTTTCTCATTGTGCGCGCACTAGTCTGTTTGGTAATGTTTAATTATTTCAGGAGAGATGACATCAATGTGTGTGACTGTTTCGGCTTTTGAACTCGTCATAGCTGAAATAGAGGATCTTCAAAGTTTGTGTATGCTTATTATTATTTTTTTAAATAATAAATATTTAATATTATTAGGGCTGCGGAAATTAACGATTAATTAATCGATTAATCGCTAATTTATCTAATCGATTAAAATTTCTTTAATCAGTAATATTTCGATTAATTTTTGCCGGTTTTCCGTTATTTTTTTTTTTTTTTTTTTTTTTTTGCCGTACATATATATATTTACAAGTTTCGTAATTTATAATAGTAATATTTACAAGTTTCCTTAGTCAAAATATATAAACGAGATTATAATTATAATTAAAATAGTACAGACAGGACTTCAAGAAGATCGTACTGATCTTATCACGAAGCCCTTACAAGTGAATAATATATATTATGTTCAATATAGGTAATATATTATATATTAAGTACAACTAGTTGTATTAAAACTACTCGAATATTAAAGTTAACTTTAATATTCTTCAATTAGAATAAACTCAAGATTACCTGTTTCTCTTATATTATATTTATTAACGTTATTTATAAAGAAATTATTTGTGAAGTGGTATGGTACTTGGCCTAATTTAAATTTTAGCATGAACAATATATTTTGATATCTGTTAATTTGATAAATGTTAAGCATAAAAATTTATAAAAAAAATATATCGTTTTCATATAAATCATTCGCAAAGAAGTTATTTTCAGTATTAAAAGTTTTAAAAACGTCTAAACGCAATTTTTCAAAATCAATTGTTTCAAAGTCATTAGCCATGACGAAAAAGAGTATTAAATTTAGAATTTTTCAATAGAATTCGATAAATATAAAATTAATTTTGAAAGCGCGTATCTTGAAAATCTCGACTAAAAATTTTGTCATATTTTAAAATACTTACTGACCTGGGAACATTATCTTACATTTCTATATCCGTTTCTAAAGTAAACAAAGTTTATTTTGCAAATATGGCTGCGGCAACTTATGAAAGCAACGTTTCTGTCAAACATTTAACTGGAAAGTTAAGCAAGCATTTTGTTTTCAAGTTGAATGCTGATGGTAAAGTAGACGAAGGTGACAAAATATACTGCGTTCACTGCAATAAACAGTTTGCTTTCCGTGGCTCAAACACATCGCTGACTTATCACCTTCAGCACAAGCATCCTCTGAAATATCAACAGGTTGTCGACAGTGAACGTAAGATGACCCCTCAGATAAAATCAATCACCAATTTATTTACGTGTCAGTCAAACAAGCCTGTCAGTGAAAAGGTCTCAGCCGACCTGAAGGTGGCAATAGCTCATTGGATTGCCAGTTCTGGACGTCCAACAGCAATTGTAGAAGATGCTGGACTAGAGGCGGTGCTTCGTATTGCCCTTCAAAACCAGACTTATACTTTGCCCAGTCGCCGTACAATCGACACTGTCATTGGAGAGATATACAATGAGAAGTTGAATGAGCACAAGAAAGCTCTAGAATGCATTCATAGTATTGCTCTAACTACTGACTTTTGGACCTCCACCAACAATGAATCGTACTGTGGGATAACAGGTCATTGGATTGATTCTGAGTGGAAACTGACGTCTGTCGCTTTAGCTTGCATAAATGTTGAAGAAAGGCACACTGCTGATAATGTTGCCAGTTTCTATGAAGAGTTTGCCGCAACGTGGAACATTGCTGAAAAAATTAGCTGTCTCGTAACGGACAGTGCACGAAATATGGTTGCTGCTATAGGACGGACGGATTACAGCCATATACCGTGTATTGCACACTGTCTTCAACTGAGCATACTAGCAGGTTTGAAAGCAGCTGATTCATCTCCTATTCTGGCTAAATGTCGACACCTAGTTGGACATTTTAAGCGCAGTTCAAGGAATACATCAGAGCTAAAGGCCAGCCAAGTCAGTACCTCTAACAGGTCTGACGATGTGAAGTTTCACAAATTGCAGCAGGATGTAGCTACGCGGTGGAACAGTACCTACCTAATGTTAGCCAGATTGCTGGAAGTGAAAGATGCCATTAAGCAGTATCATATTGACCATCCCGAGAATTACACTGGAGATAAATAAAGGGAGTTGGACTGGGAGAAAATGTCAAAATTTGTCTCGGTATTGGGTCCACTTGCAGATGCTACTGAGTATATTGGTAGTGAACAGTATGCTACATGTTCGGCTGTACTTCCGTTTGAAGCATTTTTGCGCAGACTTCTGCGGGTTAATGATGACGATCCAGGGTATATAGCACGTTTCAAATCTGCAACACTAAATGACTTCTCAGGTCGCATTGAAAACATTGATGCATTGCTAACGTTGCAAATGGCTGTGGCATTAGACCCACGTTACAAGAAACTCGGCTGTCTCTCAAGAGAGAAACGTGAAGCAGTTTGGACAATACTTTCTAATGCATTTCGGGTGTACTGTAACCAAAGACAGAGAGCTGAACGTGAAACTACTACCAGCATTGGCGAGGCATCAGAACCTGTGCGTAAGAAACTGAAACTTACTCTGTTGGTCAGCGACTCGGAATCGCAATCCTCATCAGATGAATCACAAACAGTACATGGCTCACTGGCTGAGCTTACACGATATCAAGAAGAAGGTGTAATTCCAGAAACTGAGAATCCCCTCATGTGGTGGCAACTGAACAGGCATCGTTACCCTAACCTGAGCAGTTTTGTGCAGACATTTCTGTGTGTACCTGCCACTTCTGTTCCTTGTGAAAGACTGTTTAGTTCGTCAGGGTACATTGTCAACAAACTGCGATCTTGTCTACTTCCAGAAAACGTTAACGTCCTCGTTTGTTTATGTGACTGGCTAAAGTGATGCCTACTTGTACTTGTCAATTAAACTGAATACAGTATAGCAGGCATTAAGTGTCTTGTTTGTTAACGTTTGTGAATACTGTAGTTAATTAACGTTTACCGATAACAACTTCACCTCACCAGTGGTGAAAAGCAGGTTATTCTGTCGACTTCAGAATTAATCGAAATTAATCGATTAATCGATTAAAATTTTAGACGATTAATCGAACAAAAAAAAATTAATCAGTACCAGCCCTAAATATTATATAAAAAAATTTTTAAAAGGGAGAAAATTTTAAATTCTAAATAAGTTCTCCCTGATTAAGCAGCAGTTATCCCCCTAAATAATTTTTTTAACTTAAGAAACGGTTACTTAAATATTACTTTTTTAATTGGGGAATTGTTTATAGAGGAGATGATATTTTGAGGGCTGTTCCTTATTAAACTTTCCTACCTTTATTTCTGTTCAGCTTTCCTACTTTATTCAAAGTCGTTGATTTTATACCTTTTAATGACTATAATACAAAGTTCGAGCGCAACCACCTCTATAGCCCATTAATGATGTGTAACTAGGACACCTTTGATAGTTATTGCTTGTTTACTATTTTTGAAACAAGGGCATGTTTCGTCCCGAGCATAAGATGTCCGAACTTCTATACATTTTTTAGTTGGTTTAGTAGAATCCTTCGTCGTGTAAAGTATCCGAAATAATATACCCATTCAAAATATAAAGACTTTTATTTCTCTTTTGTCGTGTGCTTGAGTTTGCTCAGTTAAATAAATTTGACGCAGGTACAGGTGAAGTGGACCTTCAATCTCAACCCACTCAACTGAACTTTTTTTTAAAAAAAAAGAAACGACCACTGACGATATCGAAACTATTTCAATAAAAACACATACATAAATCATCACCTTCAACATCATCAGTAAGATACCTAAATATATCCAGCTGATAGGATAATTACCGACAAGAGTAAAGAAGCGGTTATTTAAAAAACCTCTAAAACAAAGTCTAAACGTCGATTTTTTAAGTTTTGCTTGTAAAGAGAATCAAAAGTTTTGCTTGTAAAGAGAATTCTAAAGGTGTAAATAGGTATTTAGCCAGAAAGTATTTTTCAAAAAAAATATTAAACAGGAAAAAACAATTTACAGCTTGGCTGCTTTAATCCCCATTAAAACCTTACGCATTTTTTGTAGCCTTTTGTTTGTTCCCTAAGAAGAAAATTCTTATAGTACAATGGGCTGTACAAATGCAATATTGGCGTGACTTTTTAAAACGTCTCATCGCAACTATAGTTACATAAACAACCAGAAAACTTGTACATAGATGTAAAAATTTTAAAATTGGGTCAATTCGCAATGAAAGTTTTTTAGATTTAGAACTCATAGTTGAATTTCGTCTTTTTTAAAAAGGAAAATATTTTATCAAGTTTAGGAAATGTGGGCTAGAGGTATTGGAGTTTTTACTATATGCAGGGGAATATTAGTTTTAATGGGAGAGAAAGGTTTCAAAAACAACTACTAATGAACTAAAGACAACTAAGGGGCTGTTTATATGAAAAGCGGGCAAGCTCGTTTGCAGGGCTAGCCCGTTTACCGAGATATATCTGTTATTTGGAAGCAACCTTACGTCGCAAGAGCATTTTCTAAATCATGTGGATTGTCGCGAACAATTGTAGACAATTCATTGAATATATCCGGCGCGTATTCAAAATCATGTTCCAGAACTATAAGTCACATTAAACTTGTAGGGTATGTATGTTGCTCTGCACACGCTCAACTTGACAGGACCTGTTGCTTTTGAACGAAAACTTTTGGCATTGGCTGAAACCGGTACCGAAATTTCTGTTTATTTAACTTTTTACATATTCGGTTTCGGCCGAAAATTCGGTTCTAACCGATACCTTAATAGACCGAAACTTTTGAAAGGAGATTTTTTTAAGTTTAGATAATTTGTTTTTAGTTTAACGTGGGGTCATGATGATTATCTAATTATACTGGTGTTTTAATCGTTTGTGGATAAATCAATTTTTAATTTCACCAACTTGTAATTTTAATTGAAATCACGTTACATAATTGATTCAAGTTACTATTCTCAAATCATTCTTTAAGCTTCAAATATTAAAATTTTTTCACAATTTCTACACAATTTCTTCAATTATGTTTTATACTGATCGTTTAATTAACATACATTCCAAACGTCACTACAAAAGAAAATCTATTTTGTTTTTTCAAATATTTATTAATTCAAACAAATTTGAATGATAAATAAGCGTCATAGAAATGAGTTTTTGTTTATTATTATTACCATTATCATATATATATATATATATATATATATATATATATATATATATATATATATATATATATATATATATATATATATATATATATATGTAAAATATAATAAAGTTTTAGTTTTATAATGAACTATGGGACACACTGCTATGTAAAATAGTTATTTCATATTTTATTGGTATTGATTTGGTCTTTAAGCTACAGCTTGTATCGGTTTTAATGAACAAAAACAAAAAAAGATTTATCAAAAAGACTGTTTATTTAATTGGGCATTAAAATTAAATAAAATGGGCGTTGTGAGGAAAAAATATCAGGCTTCAAGATGGGATTGCCCAACTAAAACCCATAACAATTCCAGGTGGAACCCAGTTGAATCCCACTGAGACAATCACGATGATACTCAGGTGGAAAACCTAGATAGTTCCCAGTATATAGTTCAAATGGGTTCCGCTCGAAACTCAGTTGTAGTGGCTAACTGGGTGTTTTTGTAAGAAATGGTATAAGTAATTTTGAAAGTCGTTATAGACGTTGTCTTCATTGAATCTATCATCCCTATAGGATTGTGTATTGCTCCAACAGTTAGTTTACTGGGGTATTAAATTCTCTTCATTTTTGTAGTTTTTGTTTGCTCTCCAAATGTTTTTATCATTTTGCGTGTTCCGTTGAATTGTAGAACTTCTCTTTTGTTGCGGTATTATTAAGTTCTGATATATGTATTGGCATTATCAGTCACGTGACCAATTTTGCTCCATCTATAACTGGTGGATTGACTTACATTTGATGGACTAACTTCTTGATTTGTAGCATAATTTAGTCCAACCTTAAAGTGTCTATGGCATCAGCTTTTGAAGTACACCATGAGCTGATAAATGATTGAGAAGTATTAACATGTGCAGAAAAACGACAAAGTTGTTTGAAATTTTCTTTAATTGTGTTTTTAGTTTTCGTTTTCTGAATTTACGTTGCATTTTCTTCTTGGATTAGCTTAATTTGTGATAAAATTCTCCAATCCTTTTTCTCCTTCTTTCAGGCCGTAAATTTTAATGGTGTTGAGTTTTAACTGTGATTACTGAGAGGTTTATGTAAATCCATCGTCATTTTTAATGTGTGAATGAACTAATTTGAAGGTAGAATGAAAACTAGATGTAAATGATAAATGATAAAAACAACTAAATAAACGTTTTCTTCCGATTACGATTGTCACAAAATATTAATAATTAATTAATGTGAGTGAAATAGAAAACGTTTACGTACTTAATGAATAATTAAACCAAGTTCGCTAATTTATGTTGAAATTGGTAAAACTCGTTAGGGCCTAAGTAGATTTAAATTTTTTTCTTTTTTAAGTTTTTAAGCGTCATAAAGTCGATTTTTTAAAACATAAACACATCTAGCAGCACAAAGAGAAAAAGTTAAACCACCCTCCCCTCCCATTTACCCCTAATTACGGTATTAACTACATTATAAAGATTTATAGTAGGGATGCAAATTAACAAACTTTTAAAAATAGTGTTAATTTTTTAAAGGTTCTTAAAAACAGAATTGTGAAAAATATCAAAGAAGGGAAGAAGCAAAGAACTTAGAAAAACGAGTTTTTTCCTATAAAAATAGCAGAAGTAGCCACATATTTTTTTATTTATCAGCATGTTTATAAGCTTATCCAGGCTCATACTTTGTTATAAAAAAGCATATGATAGGCATAGCCTATCATACGCTTTTTTATAACAAAGTATGAGCCTGGATTAACATAGCCTATATGTTAAACATGTTTTTGAGCACATGAAATTGAAATAGTACAGATCCAAACGCTGGTTTCAGAAATACTCTAGCCAATCATCAAATTAATCATTCAGTAGCGGTTAAAAATCCGAAAGATGCTAATGCTTGATATGTTTTTATGATGGCTGCAGTTAGTTATGCATCACCGTGGCTACAATACAATTATAGCCTTGAATCTACTATTTTTTAGCCTTGAATCTACTACTATTTAGCCTTGAATCTTTTATTTTTTAGCCTTGAATCTACTATTATTTGGCCTTGAAAATCTCCTTATATATGTTATTTATCACATATAGATGACAAAATGAGTGGGGCGATATGTCTCAATATTTTTAGCGTAATAACTACGAATCTGCTAATATTAATACTAGTTAATGCCTCCAAAATACCGTATAAGATAATCTGTTACCGTTTTGAATGAAACGTTTCCTTAAACTTTTAAGTAAAAGTTTTGACGTGCGTTATGACGAGGTATTTATAACGCGCGATATGAGCATTTATGACATGCGATATGATGAGGTATTTATAAGTAAATGCAAAAGTATTTATAGTTATTAAAAGTTATAAATTTTGTTTTAAGTTAACAAAAGTTCGAGTTTTGCGGAAAAACAAAAAATAAATAGATAAAAAACGGGTATGAAAATGTGTGTGTGATGAAAATTCGGCCTTTTAATAGGAACTGTGGCTAAAGGTTCCGTAACAAAACGTATGTTACAAGATAGTAGATGCTAACTAGATCTGTAGCTGAAAGTCACCTGCTGCTGCCACCTGATGAGAAAACAATTCAAAAAAAGTACTGAAGCTTATTATTTATATGTGATTTACATGTGATTTCTTTTGTAATATAAATCTTTATTTTTATTTATGGTTTATTTCCAGAATGGATTCCAATGAGGCTGTTAATCCTAAAAACAGGGAAGTCTTTGAAATTATTAAAAGACTGTGTTTTCAGTATTATACATAAACATTTGTGTATGAATAAATTGTTTTCCGTGTGTGTGTTGCGTTTGCTCACACCATAACAAAAACAACAACGAATTGACGAATGAGAATGCTGTTTGGACATGTCTAAGCTGAGTAAGCTTGAGTTTTTTGCGTTGGTACATCACAGTAGATAAAACATACGTTGGTACATCGCAGTAGATAAAACATGCGTTGGTACATCACAGTAGATAAAGCTAGGATTATCTATAGTGACTAATATTTTGGATTATTGGAGCATTTGAAGTCTGAAATCTCCTCAAAGAGACCATATTTGGTGAAGTGTTTGACACGGTGCATTGTCTTGGTGAAACCTTGTTTCACCAAGGCAATGCACCGTGTCAGTTGATTTGTTGCCGCACATACCTTACAATCTGTAATATGTAATTAACAAATGATGTTGTTAATGATAACGGTAATGATGCTTCTTAATGAAAGATTTAAAATGATTTCTACAATGAGATGTTTTGTATTTTGGCTTGCACAAAGAATCTTGATGTCAATAAATTGAGGAATGCTAGTAAAAGTTTAGAAACAGTCAGATAACAAAAAATGCACTGGATATTAATTATAATAACAATTACAGTCAATATATTACATCGAAAATCTTTAATTGAAATTTTTTCAAATTTTATAGGGAAATTGGGAATTTTAATTCAGTAGCAAGCGCTATTGACACTAGCTAAAATTCTCAATTTTGATCTCTGGTTAAAAATTCATTTTCGAAGTAGAAGATCACTAGCTTTCTACTATCTTCTTTAAATGCAAAAATCAGTCAGCTCCTCTGGTTGTGCATGAAAATAAAAATGAAGGTTAAAGATTTGACCGATGTTCGAACGTTTTCAAATCCTCTCAAATTTTCAGGATTTTATCGATTTTTTAAAATTTAAGAGAAAATCATTACAATATCAACGTTCTCGTTATCAAACGAAAAACTCTTAGGAAATTATGAATGACGTAATAACAGCGTGACGAGGTCTAATTTGGTTTAAAAAAAGAAAGAAACAAAAAGAAGTTAAAAAATCTTCCTTTGTTAAAAATTTTCCGAAAAAAGCAAAGCAAAAAACTGTAAACAGATATCATTTGAAATAATCGAGAGGATCACAAGATATAATCTGATATAAGCGAGTGATCACACTTATTTATACAAGTGGTTTAAAACGATGGGTTTTCTTTCATACTTTAAGAAGAAAATGATTGTATTAATGCTTACTCATTACATTGACTTTTTTTTTACGACATCATAGATTATTAATTTAGACTCAACAATCAAACCCACTTTTTTTTTACAAAATCGGTTTATTCAATTTTAAATCCCGCGTTGTTATTTATTTATTAATATTTTCCTGTAGATATCCTCCGCTAAATGAGTGAAATATCATTTGGCTGTTTAACAAGGAGAAATACTTCGCAATATTTCAATCAACATAAAGGTGAGTTTTACCATGTAAGATTACTTCTATGATCTGATTAAGTGCTGCCAGGGTTTTAACTTGAGTAGGATTAGTTAAGCAATTATTGTTGTAATAACTAAGGCAAAAATAACTGAGGCAATAATAACGAAGACGATAGTAGCTAAGACAATAACAATCAATATAATCATAGATAATATCATACTAATTAAAGTAATAGTGATTAAGTGCTGCCAGGGTTTTAACTTGAGTAGGATTAGTTAAGCAATTATTGTTGTAATAACTAAGGCAAAAATAACTGAGGCAATAATAACGAAGACGATAATAGCTAAGACAATAACAATCAATATAATCATAGATAATATCATACTAATTAAAGTAATAGTATATAGTTAATAATAATAATTAATATATCAAAACTTATGCTGTAATAATTAAGTTATATTCGTCGTCGTTCTAATTAATGAGCAGACACAAAGATTTTTGTAATCAGGTTTTGCTATATCAAAAAGCCAGAAAGGCAGCGTATTTACGATAGGACTCTTCATGACTTAAATTAATTCGGGGAGATATAGGGTTTTAAACTTTTAATACTAGAATAAACGAGTTCTATACCTCAACATTACGATCCCTTTACAGCGTCCTAAAGAAGCTAAAACTATTTTTAATGTTGAAAAAAAAATCATGCTTAAGAAATTTTAACTAATTTTGGTTGATTTTGTTTCTTAAACAGCTTTTTTGTTTCGTATTTGTAAAATCAAATGTAAAAAAAAAAAAAAATGGTTTTGTTTGAGACATTTAATTATATTCAAGTTTGAAAGACATGAAATTTTTATCTCAGCCCTAACACGAAAATTGTTTGTAGCCGAACAAACAAAAAAATTTACATCTGTTAGGTTCATAAAAAATGAAAAAAATATTTCGCCTCTATAAAAGAAACTCCTAACAAACTTTCATAAATATTTAAATATTCGAAAAAATTTTAAACCAATCAAAAACAAAAACTTTAAAACATAACTCAACTAATCGTGAGATACGCCACGAGAATTCTTACCAAGATTCTTCTTTTCAAATTAAACTCTCCCGATTTAATCAAATATTCGAAAAATCGCGTAAGTGATTGCATTGCTTATTGAAGTCTTCTGAATAAACATTAATATTTTATTTTTCTACATAGCGTCAGAAGCTTCTAATGAAGTAAGGAAAATCGGGTTAAACCGGTAGCGATCTACTGATCATCATTCGAAGTTTGGGATTACTTACGGATTAGCTTTGCGCTCTTTTACCATCAAGTGAAGCGAAAGGTTTTCAAAGTAAAAATAGTGTCCGGCTGAGCGCATGCGTTGATTAGTTTAATATTGCCAGAAACAGATGAACAGTAGGCATTGTATTTTTATCTCTTGTCCCAAGCATATTATTGAAGCATCTAACTTTGCAATAAAAAGTGGAAATACTTGATAATCTTCGAGCGATCGGATTTGAAATTGAGCAAATAAGTTTAACTATTTTCGTCAATATTTTTGATTTTATCATGAAGAACACTTTAAAAAACCAAATTGAAACTTAAAGTGCAGTTTTTTTTATCCGGTGGAACTTATAAATCTGAAATTTTGGTTGATGGTCCGCTTGACCAGTGAACCATTAACTTTGATGATGTTATTTCAAAAGAACGAGTGAGTATCATTTTTTTAATATTTACTAAATAATATATTTACTAAAAAAATAATACGTTTACTAAAACTATAGTGATTTAAAAGCATAAAGTTTTTAGAACTCACAAGATAAAAGACACCTATCTTGAGACTCATGTCTCTTAGCATCGAAGGTTGACACAATCTGCTTATGTCACGATACCATTTGATAATGCATCTCTATTGGTTTAAAAAAATGCATTTTATTACACTTTAAGTATAAAACAAGGATCGGTCTTTGACAATATTTAATAATGCAAATATTTTTCTAATCTATTCGTTTAACAGGCCAAAGTTATAGCCACGTAAAAAGAGTTTTAATTATTTAAAGAGGTTTTTTTCACCTGCGCATTGTTTCGTTATAATCAGCTTCCATCTAAATATTATAATTAATACAAGTTGCAAACAGGGAAAGAAATATTGTTTATAGGTTTATAGATATTAATAAATATAAAGTTAATATAACATATATTATAAAAATGTAAAGTTAATATAACATATACAATAAAAATGTAAAGATATAATATATATATATATATATATATATATATATATATATATATATATATATATATATATATATATATATATATATATATATATGTACACACACACAAAACACACACACACACACATATATATGCATATAACGCTGTTAAAAACATTACCTTATTGGTTAGAACTTTGGTTTATACTGTTTTTTCGTATTTTTATCATTAAAAACTTTAAAAACTTTAATGTGTAAATGATAACCCTAAAAAGTGACGTCAGATTAAATTTAAACTTAATAACTTGTCATCAATATTTTGTCATTACAGCCAAAACCATGACGGCGTAATGCCAACACAATCTACATTTAATCAGGTTAATGAGCCGTTACAGTACTCCTCGCCAACATTGTACGCGGATCCTCTTAGCCACCCCTCAGGCATTAACATATATGGACAAACCACCAATATAAACTTTGCAGCCGAACCACTTCTAAGTAATAACAACGTTTACTCGTGCAGCTCACTACCACCACCGTATACACCTTTAGATGAAAATGCAGTTTTTCCGTCAGCACCTTCTTATGAACATGCTATCGGTTATCCTAACTCTCACCAAGAATACCAAGAACAACGAGAAAAAGAAAAAGATGATCTAGATTTGTTTAAATACACAGCACCGTGCAAGAAAACAGCATCAATGGTTATTGTAATTGTTGGAATATTAATTGTTGTCATCTTCATTATTTTATTGGTCCTTGGAAAACTGTAATCTTTCTATTAGCTGTTTGATAAATCAAAACCTCTTTAAAATCAACTGTAAAAAACGAAACAAGTAAATTTTGAGTTTAATTTTTGCAGACTAAAAACTCAATTTTAAAGGATAAAAATTTTTACTTTATCAAGCTAAATATTTTGTTTTTGCCAATTAAAAGTTTACTTTCGCAGGCTAAAAACTCATTTTTTGCAGGCTAAAAGTTTCAGTATAAGTAAACATTTATAAACGTTTTTACTGAAACATCGAACGCGATTTCATTTTCATTTGCAACTTCATTTTCATCGTACACCAAAACAGTATAACATTTCTAATATTATTTACCTTTTCAATTGTTAGGAAGTGTGACCAGCAAAACTAAATAATTGAGCTTGTTTAAAACAAACCAAGGTTACAATCCTTTCTACCACAACTGAAATTTAGATTATATTCTTTATAAAATTATTACTAATCGTCAGGTTAGAATTATTCTGTTCTATCTCCCATTTTAAACGTTGGGAGAAAATGAATTTTTAATTTTACTAAGTAATGATCACTTTTAAAATACTTTAAAATATTTTATTTTTAAATTTTCTTTTTCTAAATAGTTTCTTTAAACATAAAGTATTTTAAAAATAAGTTACTTTTTAAAAAAGTAAGTGTAAAATTTTAATTAATCTTTACTTATAGAAAAAAATCTAAAACTTTCTTTCAACGTTTAAAATGGGAAATAGAACAAAATAATTCTAACCTGACGTAATGTATTTGAAGAAAACTTCTTGCATCTTAGGCATTCGTAAAAAAAAGTTTTTACCAAGAAAAAAAAAGGTTAAAATATTTTTTATATATGGAAAAAAGTTCATAAAAAGCAGAAGTGAGTAACTCGAATTGAAAGTTTTTTGAAACCAAATAAAATGTTTGTCACCAAAAATAAGAAGCCGTTAGCAGTAGAAATATAACACTCATTTTAGGTCAATTAGTACTTTATATAAAGGTGTCATCTTTCCAATACAATCCGTTTCCTCTTGTGCTTGTTAAAAATATAGGAAAATGAAGAAATATCTGTCATTTATAACAGTTTGTTTATTTCTTGGGTTTGGATTATTATATTAATTTTATGTTGTTGTTTAATCTACGAAAAATCGTATAAAATAAGTTAGTAATCTTTTTGTCAGCTACAAAGGGATTGTTACATTTCAAATACTTCATTAGAATGCCACTTTTCAGAACCTTTGGGAGATTAAATTAAAAAAAAAAAAATTATTTACTTATTTACCTCTAGTCTTCATAAATGTTGAATATTTTGCAAAAAGATAAATATCGACAGTTGGTTTGAAAAACTATTCTCCTGAAATATGTCATTTTTCTCGTTTATTGGGAAAAAGTAAATTAAAGAGCTTTTGAAAGTATTTTATCAAGATTGCTGATTAAACCGGCCATTATTGCACCTGTTTCAAGATTGGTGATTAAAACGGCCATTATTGCACCTGTTTTACGATTTTTGATGTCATTGTTTCATAACAATGTTTTAAGAACTTATCGCTATTTCATAAAAAGCAGTACTATAGTATCGCTATTTCATAAAAAGCAGTACTGAGTTTGCTCTGAATTTTGAATTGATATGTTTTAAAAGCTGAACGAACCAAAAAAACATATATACTATGATGTTATAAATTGTTAGCAAAGCAGGGTACTTTTATGCTTTTTTTGGAAATACTACAAATCCTTTACGGCTGCTAGATTTGCAGCCGTAAAATTTTAGGAGATTTATCGGAAAAAGCGTGAACAAAACTAATTCAAAGCACTGAAAGTATCAAGAAATATCAAAATATCAAAATATCAAAACTAAAAACATCAAAATAAAACATGTAAAAAAAAATTACAAAAATGAAAAACTTCTATGTTTTTTTTCATAAAAGGATTGTTCTTTCTACTCTTGAAATGATAAATATAAATAATTATACATTTATTTAATGATTTTCTACTGACTTTATTTTCAATAATAAAAAAACTAAAGTTATTCCGCAGACCGGATCATCAGGGACAGATATTTGTTTGTCATGCTTGTCCTTGTACAACGGTTGACTAACATGAAAAGGAGCTTTTTGGCATTCTTTTAAAACTTCCTACATTTTAAAATAACATGGCGTTTGATAAATTAACTAATCTCAGCTCATGTGAAAACTCCAAATACATAATGATTGTAATGTTACCTCAATAATCAATCAACACTACTTCCTGTAAAGTGGCCCATCCTTTTGATCCTACTACACAATATATTTTTTATTTTATGATAGGAATTTTCCATCAATCCTCAGAGAAGCAAAAGTTCCTGGATCTTGTTTTTTAATGAGTGATTCTGCAAGAAAATAATAGAGAGAAAGTAAGCAAAAATCTGTCATTAGTAAAGAAGTTTTGCAATATTACCTACATCTCAGAAATCTAAATTAACATGTCCAGCAAATTGCTTTGAAAAGTTACTATTTCAATATAAATTCTTTTTATGCTATAATATCCTGAAGAGGCTGCTGACTTCTTGCGTGATATCGGAATTATATCAGCCAGGAAGTCTTGCAGAATTCAACCATGGAAAATGTAAGGAAAACCATAATGCGTTAAGCTTTGTTGATAAGTTACACAGTTACCTCTCAGGCCCTTTGAGAGGATGAACGAGGTAACTTACACTAATGAGCCTCTAAAATCCTTAGGCAGCTGCATAGATATTTCTCCAATAATGAAAAAAAGTAAAGGTTAATATTGGATTTAGATGAAAGTTTTTTCTGAATAAAAAAAAAACACAAAAAATTTTATTTCTTGTGTTTTTTTTATTCAGAAAATTTGGTCCATGGGAAGAAATTCCCACAATCAACCGAAAAAGGTCAAAAAAGATACAATTGAACTTTTGGTTGTGAGAGTCGATGGAATAGCCCAATAATGGAATAAAAAAAAATTTTATGGTTATATAAAAGTCAGAAGAAACAACCAAACTTAAAATTTTTTAAAGTCTTTTTATTGATACACCCTACTGAAATTATTTAAATCGAATATGCAAGTTTTGATACACCCTACTATCGATACATCTAGTTAAATCGAATATGCAAATAGTTACTGAAAGAACTAGTGAATATAATTCAGCGCATAAGTTAATGTGAAAAAAAAGCCAAGTGAAAAATGAGATGTTTGTGGTGAGAATCATCGAAGATCATTTTGAGATCGTAGTTCAATTAAAATAAAAAAACAAAATATTGCACTTTCTTATAAAAATACCCAACCTTTCAGCAACTTAATGTTCAGACCTTGTTCAATCGTATTAGTTGCTTCCAGTGTTCAATCTTCACTTGTAGAACAGTTTAAAGATTCATTTTTCTTTTTCTTTTTTGTCATTCTTACCCTAAGTTACGGCAGTGTATGACTCTTCCCTTTCCAGGAGTTTTAAATCATTTTTTTTTTTTTTAATAATTTTAAAACAGAACTTTTTCAAGAAAAGGCAAAAAATGAGAGAAACAAAGTAATATTTAATCGAAACGAAGAAAAACACCACAACATGATATCGGAATCAATGATATTTATTAACTAAGATGCCTAAGTTCACAAAAATTCCGTAAGAAAAAGTGAAGCAAGTTTTTAAAGTTTTTAAAGCCTGTAGCCGCTTTATTTAAACTGACAAGAATTTGTTTTTCTTTACCTTTGTTTTTATCATTACGTCATTTCTGGCTCGTGATGTAAATAAAATACTTCCGCAATTTGTTTTTGTTGATTAATGTTCAAAAACCGTCTTAGATTCTAATAAAATTGTGAATACAAAACATTTTAGTTAAAAGTTTTACAATGGAAGCCAAAAGAACCGAAGTTTTAAATTTGATTCACGCGGTTTTTTTTGCACGTGAAGTGATTCGTGTTTTTGGAGTATCTAAAACTACATTTTACAAAGTGAAAAAACGTGACAGTGCTGAAAGAGCCAAAATGCCTCTCCAGTGAATAAAAAAGTTGATAAAAAGTTCACAAAAAAGCTTAAAAAGCATGTTGAAAAGAATCCTACTGTATCCATTAGAAAGACAGCAAAATTGTTCAATATTGATGAAAGGACAGTCAGAAGAACTCTAAAAACACTTGGAAAAGTCAGTGTGGCCTGACCTTCATGTCAACTTTTAACAGAAAGACTAAAAACTTTACGATTGGAACGATCAAAGAAGTTTCTGAATTAGCTAAAAAGCCATGCTTTGTCAACAGTTAAAGTTTTCTCAGATGAAAAACTTTTTAGTGTTGACTGTGTGATAAATAGGTGTAATGACATATTCATTGTACAGAAGGGTGACAAAGCACCACCTGTGTGTCACACCAAGCACCCTCGGTCCATCAGGATGCTAGGAATCATCGCTTCTAATGGAGAGAAATGCCCACCAATCTACATCAAAGAGAAAAAAAAAGTTACCTCTGATGTGTATATTTGCTTACTAAAACGCTATGTGGTGCCATGGATGAAGAAGACATTCGCAGAAAACAATTACATCTTTCAACAGAACAATGCACCTTGTCATGGGTCCAGAAAAACTCAACAATATCTTCAGGACAATATGCCTAATTTCTGGCCCAAACACTTTTGGCCACCATCCAGCCCTGACCTGAATCTCCTTGACTATAGTGTGTGGAGCGTAGTTGAGAGTAAGGCTTGCAAAAAGACCCACTCAAGTCTCAAGTCACTAAAGTCATCAATTACCCGTGCTTGGAACTCAATGTCAAGGGATTATATAATAAGCACTTGCCAGTCCTCCTGTCCTAGGATTGAGGCAATGATTAAAAAAATAGGAGACTTAATTGAATGTTAAGGTGGGAAAAGTATTTATCTTCAACTTTTCTCCTATTAATATACCATGAAAATAATTTTTTAGTGCTTTAAAAGTTCATTTTGAAAAATGTTCTAAAAAGTTCGCGAATCGCTGCCGCACCCTGTAGTTAATATATATCATTGGCTAATGCTTACTTTTATGGACTGAGCGTAGCAAGTTAATATATATCATTGATTGGAATCTTAATTTTTAAGAATTAAAAACATGAGAATGATAAGGTGGAGGGGAGGTATGGGGAATGTAAGGTGGAGGGGAGGTATGATATGACAATCATCAATTATTTATTGTTTGAAAAAAACTAAGGAAATATAAGGTATGGTGGCAAATACTTTGTTTTTTTCATGTCGCTCTTTTTGAAAAATCAATATTTTTCAAAATTCCAAAAACAGAGAGTTGCTGGCATCCATTGAGCATATTTATGTCCAAACCAATTGTTAAAATTCAAATTGAATGAAATTTTACAGCTCATGGCCCATACTATTGATTTTTTTTATTTTCAAAAATTGCAAGTATGATGTAAGGTATGGTATTTTAATTGTAAGGTATGGTGTAAGGTATGGTAAGGTTTAGTAACTGATTGCTATATTAAATAATATAGCAATCAGTTATATATAATTTTTACATCACTTCGTAGATGAAAAAATCATTTAATTTAGCAATTGGAAATGATGTAAAATGATAAAAATGATGATTTTTTTTAATTTAAAAAAAAAATTTCTACTTCAGTTGGAGTCCCAATTTGAATGTGAAGAAGGTGGTGAATGTTGTAGCTCATCTGGCATGAACTTCACAACCGTATGTGTCACAATTTCGTGAATTGTTGCGGTTAAACACAAGAGGGATTGGTTTCAGACAAAAAATACAAAAATTCTTGAACAGCATCTTCTTCTTCTTCATCCAGCTTCTCCCTTTTTGCTACCGGTCGTGCCGATGACGTTCTTTCATTTACCGGTATTTTTTTCTTTCCGGCTGGCGTTTTTTTAATCGAATCGGATCTTTTCTTCTAGTTTTCCAATTTTTTGAGCTCGGCCTAATGTTTTTTGCGCTTTACAAATACATTTTCAGGCGATGTCAAAACAGTGGACTTCATCGGCTTTCAACCGAGTTTGGATTTTTTAGCTGGTGTTCTCCTCTTTTGCGACCCAACTGATTTCAATGCATCATGTAGAGATGATGTCAACGTGGCCAACCTCAGCATGCTGCCCGATGTACTGGGTATCGTAGAAGACTCAGAGGTGGTGACTTTTTCATGAGCATCAGTTAAACTTAACATATCGTGATATGTTAAAACAAATATATGGTGCTGGTAATCCGGATTATCGTCTTTATTGCCAAATAGACTTTTGCCACTTAATTCGGCAGCTACATAATCACTTTAAAAAAAAAAGTATTTGAATTGAATACTTAATAAAGCTCAATGCTTGTTTGAGCATTTCGATTTTTTGTTTGGGCATTTGGATCTTGTTTGAGCATATATGACACTAATCTTTTTAGCATATTCATATGCCAAGACTCTTAGCTCTTTAATGTTCAAATCATAATAAAGCGAGCTGGCACGAAGGAGATAATTTACCAGTTCCTATTTTGTTGAGTATTTAAGATCCGATTCTAAATGCTCCTAATTTACCGGAGGTCTAATCAAACTATGCTCCTTCAACTCTGATACATACAGCTTCACTTGCCAGATACACACAGTTATTAAGTGTCCCTTAATAACTGTATGTATGTGACAAGTGAAATGGTGGCAATTAGAATTGCTACCGGAAAGAGTTTTAACAGAAAAGAGTTCTCTGAGTTGCTTTATCACCGGATTTGAATTCAATTAACCCTATCAGGACTTGGATAGAGCAAAAATTAAGCTTTGTTATAAAAAATAAGCAATTCTTATTATAAATCCATTTTGAAGATATTTGCATTATCAAGCACTTTATAGCAGATTCTTATTACATCTATGCAATTAGCATTACAAGTTACCAAGCATTTCGTAAACAGTGACTTTATTAATTTAAAATTCAATTGTCTTTATTGGTTGAGGTCCTGAACCTCAGATAAACAGAAGATGATGTTTTGTTTATAAATAACGAATTTGATTTGAAGGACCATGCAGACAATTTGGGAGATGATGCAGCTGCATCATCTCCCAAATCCCAAATTATTTCCTGTCCAGGAAATGAAGTATACGAAAATAATGATTTCACTGAAGTCCTTGCTACAGCATACTTTTTGACGATTGATTTAAGGTGGCTCACCCCCTCTAAATCTAACTTTTTATTTATAAAGGTTAAAAACTTGTTTTTTATTTTTTATATAAGGAAATTCTATTAAAACTTTAACTTCTTAAAAGAAAAATGAAATTTCCATTTTTTGATGCTGAGTCAGCATAATTTGTCTAAAATCTTACCTTAGCTAAAACAATGATATCTTGAGTAAAATTTGCACTGAATACACCATATTTTGCCAAATGGTAGCTAAATAGTTGCTCCAGGGCTGGAACTAAAATTTTTTTCAAATGTTAAAAAAAACTAAAATGGCAGCAATAAAGGTGCAGAAATTGATTTAGTGCCTGTGTCAGTCTAACAAACTACATTCAAACTAATTTATTTATGCTTAAAATGTTATAATTCTAGTCCCAGCCCTCATAAATAAGTTAATCAACATACTGTGAAAATTTGAAGATAAAAGCTTTGACCAAACTGAAGATATTAACGTTTTCGTAAGAAAAATATATTAAAATAAGAAAGTCTTAAAAAACACATTAAAAAAAAAACAACATAAAAACAAAAAGTTTTTTTTATAAAAAGTTACTAAAAACTGCCACTAGCATAAGATTTCATATCATCATTCTCCTTGTCAATGTCTAAATAACCTTTGTTTATTGATCTTATATGTTTTCTTCGTGTTTTACTAACATCAGTCGATTTTCTTGACATATTTGATAGTCGGTTTTTATCTTTTTTGAAAGCTCCTTTTTCAAAATAAACACCTCCGGAAAACCCAAGCATTTTAAAAATGCAACTTAAAGAAGAAAATCCATCATTGTAATTTAAAATAGAAGAATAAACAGATATTTCAAGAATTTTCCTTGCAGTAAAAGTAGTTTTAGGGCATCGCTGCCATATCAAACCATTAAATGACTCATTGCAGTTTTGTGTCATCCCATGTAAACACTTTCTTAGCATTTCAGGGTTTGATAATTCTTGAAAAATAGGTTTAATTTCCTCCATAATTGCTACAGGTAAATTTATTTTTTGTCTATAGCTTGTTTTACCCGTAACTTTATCTGATTGCCATTTGCACCAACTGCTTTTCCCTTTTAAACAAAATTGATGACGAGTGACTTCATATGGAAAGTTTGTACAATGGTAAAGTACAGCTATTACAGAATTTCTCATACTCAGTAGGTTATTTTTATTTTGTCTTATAGCCATTCCAACAAAGTTCTGCATTGTGTTAATAGTTTTATTGGTCAACCTTCCTTTTCCGGATATTTTTAAGCCATCGCTTAACAACCTGCCTTTAAAATCTTTAATTTTTTGACGCAAACGAGAGCCTACTCTTTTCTGATAATGGCCAATACATTCTAGCTTTTCAATAACATAATCACCGTATGGTTTACTTTTAACAACATTAGAAAATGAACTTGAGTCACCATCTCCAAGGTACTTAGTATATCTTAAATTATACTTTTGTATGGACGAATGGAATATTTCTTGAGCTCCAGCAGCTTCCATTGACCCTGCTGAGCCAAAATGATTTACTTGACAAGTGTGTGTAGCTTTCCAATATTCAAAATCAATAGGATTATTAATTCTTCTATGTACTTCACACTGCATACAAAACTTAGATAAAGAACAAACATCAATCACCTTTTTATTTTCATGCGAAAGACCAGCAACAACACCATTTAGGGAGGAGTACCCACGACGTTGCCATGTTCCATCTATTGATATGCCACAGTCAATAATTTCATCATCAGAAGCATTTGCATTTATAATTTCCCTTAGTTCTGATACAGCAGCTTTCATACTCTGAGAACTGCTTTCTTTATAAACTTTATGTAGTTTATTGTTTGTAATATTATAACTGTGATTCGTAAGAGGTGGAGGCATATTCATTATAGCACTAAAAGTAGACATAGCTTCTCTACCACGTCCAATTTCACGAAATGCCATAACAGCACGTAAATTTATTTCATATGGTTTTGAACTAGAAACACTTTGATTTACAGATGGTGATGAATAAAATGTACTTTCAAAGTCACAGTTTGAACATTGTATTATAATTCCAATAGAAAATCCCATACGTATAGATTCATTATGAAAAAAAGTTAGCTTGCTATTACACTCACTGCATGTGGAATACTGTTCAAATATATTTTTAATAATTCTAAAGTTACAAATAAAGAAAAAATTGTCAACTTCGGAATCACAATTTGTTGCAGCACTAAAGTTATGTTTTTTCTTAAGCTTTGATGCACTTGTTGTTTCTGATTTCCTGCTACAACCATTTACTTCCTCTGCTCTCCTTGTATACCTATTTCCATGATATTTTCTCTTTAAATTTCTAATTTTATTCCTTTTGTTCGCCATATCCAGATAGATAGTTTTCAGTTAAATTACATTGAATTAATGATACAGAGCACATTTTTAAGAAATATTACATTTTACAGAACAGTAGAAAAGCATAATAGATCTAACATTGAAAAATAGTTCAAAACTTTAAGTTAAAACCTTCAGGAAGTAATGAATAAATTTGTTGTTTACACCGTTGCTATGGCGTTGCTAAGGAGTAGGAAACTGTATTAACCACAATAACGGTATTTTTTGTTACTTTTTAAGCATATAATAGTAAAAATATATTATGAATTTTGTACTTCGATGCTTAATATAACATAATTCAAAAAAAAAAAAAATTTTTTTTTTGATTTTTAATGGGGGTGAGCCACCTTAAATTTTAAAAATTTTAAATATATGTAACAATAATTATTTTAAAGTTTTTCTTAACTTTTTTTTCTTTGACTTCAACACAAGTTTCTAATTTCTGTCGCCTTATGCGCCAGAAAAGACGGTAGTCATGTCACTCAATCTAATTTATCATTTGGGGGTTATAGATTGCAAATATTCTGTTAAAATTTTCAAATAAAATTTGTAATTATCAGTTTTATTTAAAAAAAAAAAATTTCATTTTTAATTTTTTAAAAAATATTTTTATAATTAATAATTTATACGGGAATGAGTTTGTTATTTTTTAAGAAAAATAGTTTTTAAATATAACTTTATACTCCCTGCTCAATAAGCGCATTTGAAAGAACATTCTGGAACTTGGTCTTGACCGAAGCGGCTAGCGCGGACTCCATTAAATGCTGGAATCCTAAAGTCATATCAAGTCATATCCTAACGATCCTATCTATTTACTTTGCTATGGCGCAGCTAGCTTTTGACGAATATGGAAGACCATTTATTGTTTTAAAAGATCAAGAAAAGCAAGAACGGTTAACAGGATTGGAGGCTTTAAAAGTAAGTTCTCTTCAACTACATTTTTATCTCTTAGGCCTCCTATTTGATACTATAGTAACTTGTATAACACAAATTACAGAAAATGTATGTTAATTTTGACATTTACAGCTCATAGTCACCAGTTATTACTGAATTAAGCTGAGTTTCTGTCTAAAACTAGCTGTCTAAACAATCTGTTACAGCTAAGGGGTTTTCCGTTCTGTTATGGAATTTTAAATATTATTTTAAAAGTTTACAGCTTGAAACCATGAAAATTTGAACAAAAACAAAAGCTTGTCAATCATTGATAAAAATAGTCTTGTGATCATTGTCTTCCCTGGTAATTATAAGATGACAATCATTTTTGTTTTTAACAGAGTTAGTGAATTCTTTGTGTTGTATTGAACTCTAGAGTAATGTGACAATTGCAACATGAATTAGCATGATAGTTCTTAACTCTTGTTGAATAGCGTAATCTGTTAGTAGAAAAATTGAAGAATTAAATAATTGAGACATTAGTATTGCATGTGCATCTTTGTCCATTATTATTATGCACATAATATATTTAAAGTAAACTTTATTAAACATATTAAAAGATTGTCTTTAAGTGTTTGACAGGTAGAAAATAATTTTTTATCTGTTCAAAATTGAGCTCAAAACCAAACTTTTATTAGGTTGGGTGTATTTCTTAAATGTTGAATATACAACTACAAAGCAGACCCATTCTGGGATTTCATAGTATTTAAATAAAAAAGTAAAATTTTTAGTTGTGGTTTAAAAAATATATTCCTTTCCTTGGAGGTTTGTGATGCAGAATATTAAAAAGTAGACTTCAGAAAATTTATTCTTAAGCAGAATAAAGACATGAAGCTAAATAATATGTTCTAAAATTTAATGCTTAAATGATAGTGCTAAAGTTTGGTGTTTTTTTTTACCAACTTTAACAATAAAGGAAAGTTAGTTTATTTAGAAAGTTAATTTATAAAACTTTTGTAGAGCTTATAATTCAACTTAAATAATAAACTTTTTTAAATCAGTCAATATCATTCAACTTTATTATGTTAATAGACTACTTAATTTGATCTTATAAATGTTATCAAAGCATTAAGCACAAACTCTAAAATATCAAAAATTACTGTGGCACTTGGATCACACACCATCATTCTACCTCAAGACCCTAATGTATCACATAAAATCACTTCTTTTTTTTTGTGAGGTGTTCTGTATGATAGTTGTTAGATATGTTCTATATGGATAGTTGTTAGATATCATATATTCACATCTATTGAGATTTATTTTATGCAGATAGTTGTTAGGTATCTAACGTTTATGTTTTTTATTGAAAAGAAATCTTAACTTATGTTTTGTTATAATTATGTATGCATAGCCTTTAAATTTAACATTCCAATTATCTAATCTATAAGTAAGGGATATACTACCCTATTAAATTTAACTCTGTGTTTTTTTTTAAATCCTGGAAATCTTGTTGATTTCAAATAAAAATGATGTATTAACTTTTAGGACCTAAATTGAATGTTCTTATTGTACCATATTTTACTTTTTAGACACACATTATGGCTGCAAAAACAGTTGCCAATACATTAAGAACATCTCTTGGACCAAAAGGTATGTCAATAGTTGCATTATGTGAAAAAGTAGATTCTTTAGAGTTTTTTGTTGTTCAACATGATTAAAGTAAGCTTACTTTGAACACTCGAAATTAATATGGTTTTAAAGAATAATACCAAGTAAATTTCTTTAAGTCATTTAGTTGTTTTGTATCCCAATGAATCCAAAGTTATAGTTTTAATTTTTATTTACTGAAAAGTTTTTTTATTTTTTGTTATTTTTATTCCATTTTTATTGCTTGAATTCACTTAGTTTTTAGAGCATTAAACAAGGGTTGTTTTTTTTTTTTTTTTTTTTTGTTGATATAATCAATTTAATGAAATACAAGTCCCTATTAAAAGTATCAGGCTGTATAATGTATTGAGTAAAATTCAATGAGACTTCAGATTTCATCTATTTTAAAGTTTAAAAACTTGAATTGATCACATGATAAAAAATAATTTGAATACAAGTATTAAAGTGATTCTTAATAAGTAAATTTAAAAAACTTTTGCATATGAGTGAAATAAATTTAGTAAATAAAACTTTTTTTTTACATTATGTTGTATTCTACTGAGTGTTTTTTCTATCAGTAAGTAGTTCACTTATTCTGCATAAAATTTGAATATAAGAGGTCAAGCAATAAGTAATTAGTGATACCCAACTAAATCTGCATTACTTGTTAAACTTGTTTTCAGGCTTAATTTAATGACAATAAAGCTGTACAAAAATGTCAAAAGTTAATGGACATTACAAACAATATTAATGTTCTAAACACCTAGCTGTATCTTTTAGCAATATTAATGCTAAAAAAAACTTAATCAGCTAACCTTCAAAAAAAAAGTTACAGCAACCCTAATTCACAAACAGGCAACTCCTATGATTGAAATAAGATACCTTCCCCCAAAAACTAATTTCTCAAACTTGTAGATATTTAAATGAAGAGACATTTAGATTTACTTTAAGAAAAGTGCATGTGCTCATTTACATGAATTTATTAAATGAAAGCTGTAAAATGCATAAAACATTGCTTTCACACCTATTATGGCTTTTAGTTTCAAATAAAAATAGCATTGATAATAGCTTGTCGGTATATATGTACTTGAATGATCTTGATCACTTTTTGTAATTTATAAAAACAGTGCAAAAATAATTAAGTTTTTCTTTAAGTTTGATTTAGTGATCAGGCATTCATAAATCTGATCTGGAAAAATAATTTTCACAATTAAGATTAAGTCTCAGGAAAATTTATTTTAAATATTGTCTACAATCCTTAACAAAATGACTTAGCTAATAATTTAGATCTATCCAAAAACTGTTTTGTTAAATATTTTAGGAATGGATAAAATTCTTGTTTCACCTGACAATGATATTACTATTACAAATGATGGAGCAACTATATTAGAAAGAATGCATGTCGAACATGAAATAGCAAAACTTCTGGTTGATCTTTCAAAATCCCAAGATGATGAAATAGGTGATGGTACAACAGGTGTTGTTGTTCTTGCTGGTGCTTTACTGGAGCATGCTGAACAACTTCTTGATCGTGGAATGCATCCTATCAGAATAGCAGATGGGTATGAGTTAGCTTCTCAAATTGCAATATCCAACCTTGAAAAAATAAGCGAATCATTTGAGATTGATCCCAACAATAAAGAGCAACTAATCCAAACTGCAATGACGACGCTGGGGTCAAAAATGTAGGTAATGTTCATTTTATTCTTATTTTTGCATAAGTTTAGAACTAATATGGTTTAATGAGAAGATTAGCTTTGAAATAGGGACTTTGAATAAGTTGACTCTTGAAAATGATGTACAGCTCTATGATCAATATCAGTTGACCTGTTGTAAATACAGGTCAAAAAGTGTTATTTGGGAACTATATTTTGAAAGCAGTTTTTAAAAATTTGTGTATCTTTAAGAATTATTGAATCTAAAAAGCTACCATTAAATCAAATTTGTGATCTACTAAGGTCTTTAGGTTTGTAATTGGTCTCAAAATAAATAGTGAAAAAATAAGCAAATTAAATCTGTTAAACATGCTACAAGCTAATACCAGCAGTAAACTTCTACAAAAGTGTGCAGCTTTACAGTTCTTTATATATATATATATATATATATATGTTGTTTGAAAATTTTGTTAAACATTAATGCATGATTAGGTCAATACTGAATGTAAAGTAAAATTACTATCAGTTGTGTTATTGTGCTATAAAATAAATCACTTTTTGTTGCATTAATTTGAGTAATTATCAAATTCATGCAGATAAAAAAAGACATGTATCTAACACCACTATAGTATTTACTTTAGTGATGTTAACATAAATTTAAGTGTGTAAGCCGTATTGGTGTGCGAGAGAAAATATTGTTTAATGCTTTGTTTTTCTTTAAAGAGTTAGTCGATGCCATAGGCATTTAGCTGAAGTAGCTGTTGATGCAGTATTGTCTGTTGCTGACCTTGAGAGAAAAGATGTTGATTTTGAACTTATAAAGATGCAAACTAAAGAAGGTGGACAAATAGATGACACCATACTTGTTAAAGGAGTTATTGTTGATAAAGATATGAGTCATCCTCAAATGCCAAAGGTATATTATATAAATTTTCAAGAAATCCATCTGATCATTTAACTATTATTATGTGTACTATTTTCATTTATAATATATCAAAACATTTTTCAAGTTTTTTTAGTAATTTAGGAAATTCGAGATGCCAAGATTGCCATCCTTACATGTGCGTTTGAACCCCCTAAACCAAAAACTAAACATAAACTAGATGTCTCCTCTGTTGAAGAATATCAAAAATTACGCCAATATGAGAAAGATACTTTTGAAAAGATGATCAAAGAGATAAAAGCCACTGGAGCTAATTTAGCTATATGTCAATGGGGATTTGATGATGAGGCTAATCATCTTCTTTTGCAAAATGAGTTACCTGCTGTGAGATGGGTTGGTGGTCCAGAAATAGAAGTAAGACACGTTTTTAGTTTTTTAGAAAAAAATAGTTACAGAAAATTCTAAGATTGTTGATCTGATTTTTTTAAATTGCTCACATTCTAGATGTTAAATAAAGTTTTTTTAATTACAGCTCATTGCAATTGCTACTGGTGGTCGCATAGTGCCTCGCTTTAGTGAACTTTCATCCGAAAAACTTGGAGTAGCTGGTGTCGTACGAGAGTTATCTTTTGGAACAACTAAAGATCGCATGCTTGTGATTGAAGAATGCAAAAATACTCGTGCTGTTACTATATTTATTAGAGGAGGAAATAAAATGGTCAGTTATTACATTAAATGTGTAAATTTTAGTTGTCCCTTGACTTTCTGTATGTTTTAAATGAACTTGATTTAGATAGTAGAAGAAGCAAAAAGAAGTATTCATGATGCATTGTGTGTCATTCGCAATCTTGTTCGAGATAATAGAATCGTTTATGGTGGAGGAGCTTCAGAAATTTCATGTGCTTTAGCTGTTAGTGCAGAAGCTGATAAAGTAGGTCTTTTTTTTTTTTTTTTTTTTTAAAGTAATGTTCAATAATCATTTTTCTTTTGGTCTACCTGCATAGTGATATGGTAACAATTAGGTGTGAAGTTTATTGCACATCTTATTTCATTATATGCTATAAAAAAAACTCTTCTTTACGATCCCTTTTGTTTTTCTTAAATTACAACAAGGGCTGATTATGTTGAGACAAAAAAAAAAATTTTTTTTTTTTTAATGATTATGTATTTATTATATAAACTATTGTTTAATAAAAAAAATTTATTTGTACGCAGAAGTTTTGTTTTAAAGCTGCATACTTTTTAATATAAACTGGGTGTAATTGATCATTTCTATCTTATTTAATTACATGCTATAAAAAGTTTGTTTTTCTTAAATTACAACAAGGACTGATAATATTAAAATAATAGATTTATTATTTAAACTTGTTTAATTTCACTGAAATGATGTTTCAACACATGTTAGACTACTGATATTTATGCTGAAATTTTAAAAGCTGATCAGTGATTCTTTAGTACACATAAAATAATTAGCAAATTATTTTAGTTTGTCTTTTGATAATATAATATTTTGAAATCTGCTGAACTAATTCCTTGTTGACAAATTTTTTAAGAGACAATGAAAATTATAAATCCCTCTAATCTTTACCAGTTAATCTACATCATATCAAAGTGCATATGAATAGTTTAAAATGTTATATATGTTCTCTTCTACTAAAAGAACTAAAGAAGATCAGACGTGGGTGTTGAACACCATTACAATACTTTTAGGGAAGTAAAAGTGTTTAACTTTTAAGGTTATTCTAAAAAAAAAAATTTGATTTAGTTCAATATATTATAATATCAAATAAAAACATTTAAGCTAAAATAAATCTCACAAATAATAAATCAAAGTTTGGTGAGTTTTTGGTTTTTTTAATTAGGTTGCCTCAATTGAGCAGTATGCAATGCATGCATTTGCAGATGCTTTAGAGAATATTCCAAATGCTCTTGCTGAAAATTCAGGAATGAATCCAATCCAAACTGTTTCCATGATCAAAGTGAGACAAATCGCTGAGAATAATCCTCGATTGGGTGTAGATTGCGTTCGAGCTGGTACAAATGGTAAATTGAGGGTTTTTTTTAGGAATTTTGCAGTCAGTTTTTTTTACTACTAATTAATGAATATAAGTGTTTAGGATTTTTTCTTTGGTTTTAGTACACTTTTTGTTTTTACCGTAAATTTAGACATGAAGGCGCAGCATGTGATAGAAACTTTGCACGGAAAGAAGCAACAGATTTCACTTGCAACTCAACTTGTTCGGATGATTCTTAAGATTGACGATATTCGAAAAACAAATGCTGATAATTAACAACTGTAAAAACGCTCTTTCGTGAATCAATTTACATGAACCTCCCCGACCAGTTTCCTTAATTAGGATTAATAACATATACTTTGCAAAAAATGACAAAACCATTCTGAATAACATGTTTATTAATGTCATGTTGTAAATAATAAAAATCAAGGAATCAAAGTCTTAAAATCCTGTGTCCCGTTATTTGTTTTTGACTTCAAATTATCGTTACAAAAGTATTCGTTCAAGTGGACAGTAGCAACTATCAAAGGGTGTTAGCTTGAACATTATTGAAAAAGTGCATTAAAAACTTATTTTTATTTTTTTTTTATTTTTTTTTCCCTCTCTCTCCAAGTATAACAAAATTCATCGTAAAATATTAACTTAATTATTTACAACTAATAATAATAATTAATTTAAATAAACTCAATGGACTGTTAATAAGCTTCAGTGATAATTTTGACTTGTTCAAGTGATTTGTTAGCTCCTGTAATCTATTTGTGGAGTAACTTAAAAGAATTTGTTTATATTGACTATCCCTGAAATATTTAACAGCTTGATAAAAAACATTGTTTTAAATTCAGTCTAGTCTGTGATTTTTCTGTAAATCTCAAATTACAAAAAGCATGCAATCGTAATTTTAGTTTTATTTAGAGTTATTTTATGTAAACGAAGCGAAGGTTTCTTTTGTTTTTTTTTTATGTAAGTGCGTATTTAAATAGCGAAAACAACAAACAAATACGGTAAAGAAAAAAGAAAATAATTAAAAAAATTACTTGGCAATTATTTTAATGGGGTTAAAGCAAATCAATTTACTATTATTTACAACTAAAAAATAATACCTGACCACACTTGTCCGAAAATGAGAATAATTACTCCGAAAAGCACCGGAAAAACCATTTGGTGGGAACAATTTATGACCGTCCGAGAAAAAAAATTCACCGAAGTTTTTGGCATAGTCAAAAAAGTTGAAAAATACTGGAAATGTATTATTTTTTTATCTTTGTAATAAAAAACATAACAATAAGTCAGAAACTGTATGTTGTCTGCTTAGAGAATCATAAAACAATTTTCTGAACATTTTATTCTTAGTAAATACGAGGTTATTTTTTCTTATGTAATCAAAAATTTCTTCACATCACTTTCCACATATTAAATTCAAAAAAGAAACAGTGCATTCCTTTAATTTTAATCAAAATTTTAAATTCAAAATGGTGATTTTCTTGAAAAATTTCAACAGATTTTCAAGAGAAGCCAATGCTTTCACAAGTTCTTGCTGTTGAAATAAACAAGACAATTTTGTAGGTCTCGCAAATATTCTGGATGGTCTATTGGCCTCTTGTACCTTTCCCAATGTGTCCTGAAGTTGTGATGCAATGCCTCTGTGGCCTGCTCACTGTACTTGCCAAGAGATTCCTTCCAGTGATCAATGAATTCCTTGACATGAAAGAAAACGGCGTGGACTATAGGGGTCACACTTGCCTTTGGCAAAGAAAGGAAGGAATTTTTGAACTGTGTGATTTTTTCAACATAGTTACTCTGCAACTGATTTCCAAAACAAGAGGACACAACTGCATCAAACTTT
The DNA here is from genome assembly GCF_058129835.1 of Hydra viridissima. Lineage (NCBI taxonomy): Eukaryota > Metazoa > Cnidaria > Hydrozoa > Anthoathecata > Hydridae > Hydra > Hydra viridissima. The sequence continues at coordinate 1,494,443 of NW_028324305.1, forward strand.
CTGAATGTATCAATCCATGGAAAAACTTGGAATGCTGTGTCTTCTTCAGCAAGTCTTTGAAGAAGATCAACATGTTTAAAATGTTTTCGACACTCATTGCCAGCCAACTGGCCTCCATGAAACGGCTGAAACTTGATGTGAAGTGCTTTTGGCCATTCATCAGCTTTATCCCAGGTTTCTTTCAGTGTTTTAAACAAATAGTTCACCACACCAAGTAAAAGACGAAGTTCCATGGGTGGGATCTTGTCAAGAACAAAAGTAGAGTCATGAACATCTAAGAGTGGATCATAAAAAACATTTTGAAACTGTTTGGCCTTCTTGTGGTCCAGACCTGAATCTTGAAATGAAGCAAAGCACTTTCTTATTGAGCCAAAAGTGTGGAGTTTTCCACATTGTAACAAGTTACGGTGATCCGCATCACACCAAGTACATGGATGAGAGTGGTATGGGATTGAAGCCCGCAAACAAGGTTTGCTAACTTCAAGCCACAGGACAAAGAAAAATCTACTCCACTTGGACAAATTAAAGACGAGATGCTTTTGAGGTTATCATAATTTTCAGGAACATCCTTAGCAACTGCAACGAGAAGTTGGCGCTTAACTCCACTGTCTCTGAGTGAAATAACACAGCCTTTTTCCCTGGTAGTGAAATGGATGGAAGTCTTGTTTCTTCTTCTTGAATGCCTAGACTGACTTTAAGGAAACCACCTCCACCATAGATGCCCAACTTCACCAAGTAGTCACCTTGAACATGACGTTGCAACAAGATATCATTCAGTAGCTCAGACAGATTTTTGCAGTGAACCACAAGTTATTTTCTGGACTGCTGCTTATCATTTGAAATGGATATGTATATGTGTGAGAAGTGGTCTGCCAATTGCTTTCCAATGTCAAGAAACATTTCATTAAATCTTGGCTCGACAACTTTTGTATTTCTGACTTGGTTTAATGTAGACGCAAGTTTTTTGATGTTGTTGTTTGACAGTCCAGTGTTGTTTTGTATGCAGACAAGATCTTGAGCTCGTAGAAGTGGCACATCACCAAACAGTCTCTTGGGGTTTGAAGGACCTTTAGGAAAGAAATTTGAAAAACACCAACTTGAGACACTTAAAAAGCAGTGGCCTTATTAAAATGCAAAACATTTTATGTAGTACTTTTACTGTTGAAGTATTAAGCAAGATTCCCTTTACCTGGAGTAATTGGCATGGGACGGCCTCCACCACTTTGCGCAATCCTGACAGTTCCATGAGGTAAGGACTGTTTTGCTGAGATAACAGTCGATACAATCTGTTCACTGGTTTTTGGATCCTTTGAAGCAAGTTCTTTAAGATTTTCTCTGAAGGTGTTTTGATTTCACTGATGTGACACTCCTCTTCCAACAAGTGTGAGACAGTCTGAACATCTTCTTTGATTTTGTGAAGCTCCTGAAGATTCTGATTCGTCCAAAGGGTGCTTTTGAGGTGCTTTTAAATGACCAATTCGATAAATAATGCAATCACAAGGCTGACCACATGTCTCTGGTCTAACCAGGACTTCTGTGAAATGATAAAGTTTTGGGAAAGCCACATTTTCACCTTTGCACTTTTTTCCTAAAAGAACCCTGCAGGTATTGCATATTCCACTTGGAACTCGTGAGTCAGAAAAGTCAAGTGTGAATGAAACTGATTTCTTGATTTGTTCAATCAAAAAACTTGTCAGTTCTCGAGTACATTTGTTCAAGCATAGGAAACAAACTGTTTTCCTACAGTCATCATGTTTTTTAACAGATGACTGTAGGAAAACAGTTTGTTTCCTATGCTTGAACAAATGTACTCGAGAACTGACAAGTTTTTGGCATTTTTGCTTTGAAGTTAAAAAAAAGTTGTCATGCAGAATTTAACACTTGACAAAAACTGTTTTTTCCTAAAATTACAAAAACTTGTTGAGATTTAAATATTACTCATTAGGGCTTTGTAATTATAACAAAATGTTTTTAATACAATTTCTGACTTATTTTTAATTTTTATTCCAAAGATACATATTGTACCATTTTACAAACTTTTTGGACAATGCCGAAAACTTCAAATTGAATTTTTTTTCTCGAACGGTCATAAAAGATTTCAATTTTTGGATTTTTCTTATCAGGAAGGTGTGTATATTGTTCCCACCAAAGGGTTTTTCCGGTGCTTTTCAGAGTAGTTATTCTCATTTTCGGACAAGTGTGATATTCAAAATATTTAGAGGAGTAACTGGACACAAGCCTTTAATCACCCGAATATGGCCAAGTCTGAAAACCGACTAATCTGCCTTTGCCGGGATTTCTTCTACAAGGTGGTCATCCGCAATTCAAAACGCATGCTGAATTTTTTTTTTTTTTTTTTGAGACTTGAAAAGTGAAATTTCTTATAGAATATGACATTTAAATAATTTAATTGGTCAAATTTGGTTATAAAATAATCTAATTACAGCTTATAAATAGGAAGGTTTGAGTTAGTTTATCAGTGCCTGCAGCAAAAGTCTGTTTTGAAATATTTTAAAAATTTGGGGCTTCTAGAGTTTTAGATAAACTCACTACGATGAGTAATATTGTTGAATCTTATCTAACTTTTTGTAATTTTTTGCTATAACTTAATTCCATGTTGTAAAACTTATAAAATTTAAAGTCTTCTAAAATCGAGACATAAAGTATACCTAGATCAAAGACAGTAAAAAAAAAAAAAAAAAAAAAATTATTTAGAGGAGATCAGCATGTCAACATGGTCGAAATGTAGAAGTTATATCCGAACTGCAAATGGAGAACATGTGCATTGTCGTGTTGAATGTTATGATGGAGAAAATGAACTTGATGGAGATAATTGTAGTACAGTAATAAACTTATGAGTCAATGTTTATTGATTGTAATGTTGTGAATGTGGACTGTAAGATAGTGGAAAGTTAATGTTAAAAAAAGCAACTTACAAGATTAAACTGGTCTCTATTATGAGTTAAAACTTTGATGCAATGTGAATTCATCTTTGTGATTTATCTCTTCCTACTTTTAAACCAATGCTTATTATCATTATTATTATTTTTTTTGCTCTTAATGGAAATAATTCAATTTAAATCTCAAGTAAAACTTGGTAAACTTTTGATCAACATTGTATCTCACTGAGGCTACACAACTAACAGGCTGAGTTTTCGTCAGAGTAGTTTAGAAGCAGAACAACGTACCATTAGTTTCCCTGCAAAAAGATGATAAAAGTTTTAATGCACATCACTTACCGGATTAGAAATTAGAATTGATGATAATATGATAAAAATAAAAGTTAGATTTATTTCCTACAACATTTAAACCGTGGTGTTTTTTGAATTTATGCACATGGGGCTAAGGGTGATACAAAAAAATGAACTTCTGATTTTTTTGTGGGGCTCTATAACGTTCCCATAACGTTCCTATAACGTTCCAACATATGAAAAAATAACCCTATTAAAATTTCAATACTTTTAGAATATTTTTAGAGGTTGCTACCACACTTTGAAATTATGAGTTTCTTGTAATTTACTAGATTTTATTTACGGAACGGTCAATTGGTCAGGAATACATGCCTTGTACAAGTTATGGAGTATCTGCAGAAAAACTTATTACTAGGAAACAGACTGACGTATGGTTTACAGGTCAAGATTTCTCTAAATTAAATGCAAAAAATTGAGGGCAGCTTGGTTGCATTACTATTATTATTATTATTATTATTATTATTATTATTATTATTATTATTATTATTATTATTATTATTATTATTAATATTATTATTATTATTATTATTATTATTATTATTATTATTATTATTATTATTATTATTATTATTATTATTATTATTATTATTATTATTGTTATTATTATTATTATTATTATTATTACTATTATTATTATTGTTATTATTATTATTATCATTATTATTATTATTATTATTGTTATTTTTATTATTATTATTATTATTATTATTATTATTATTATTATTATTATTATTATTATTATTATTATTATTATTATTATTATTATCATTATTATTATTATCATTATTATTATCATCATTATTATTATTATTATTATTATTATTATTATTATTATTATTATTATTATTATTATTATTATTATTATTATTATTATTATTATTATTATTATTATTATTATTATTATTATTATTATTATTATTATTATTATTATTATTATTATTATTATTATTATTATTATTATTATTATTATTATTATTATTATTATTATTATTATTATTATTATTGCACTATAGGCAAGCTGAGAAGAACGGTGAGGAGTGCGTGTTATGCCAATGCGGAAGACCTATTAGAAGTGTGGAAAAAGCTCTTATACCAGCAAGTTTACACGGTTTAATGGGGCTCGTGTATTATTTGAGAAAGAGATGGAGAAAGATGTATTGTGGATGCCTGGTGCCATCATATTCTAGAAATTGTTTTGGAAGCAATGGTCATGTAATTCTATTTGGCCATCAAAAAGTCCTGAGATTACAGTGCTCAAATAATTTTAGGTACAATGGTCCTCAATTAACCAAATAGCTTAACAGATTTCATCAATCAACACACTGTTAACAAAGTTTCAGATATCACTGATGAAATGATTGAATTTGCTCACCATCAGTTAAGCGAGTTTCTTGGAGGTGCACCGGCCGAGGGTATTTCATTCAAAAAGTCAACTGGTCGTTATCGTGCCTAGTGGATGGTTAAAACAATTTATGTTCTCAAACTGTGGATGTTTCGCGGACAGTTCAAATAGACAGCTATAGAGAAACATGGACTCTGGGATATCTGTATATTCACAGTCTGTTTCTACTTAAGACATGGTTTACAGCTTCGTTGGCCATCTCAGCTCCTCGATGCAACCTCTGGCTCTTCAAGAACAAACCCAGGTTAGTAAGCATATACTCACTTATTACTCAGTATTGTCAGTACTTTAAACTGATCAGGTGTTAATGCAAAAGGTAAGTAGTAAGTATCATAGAATTCTGGGATACAATTACTTGACTATAGGCGCCTGCACGTCCTACAGTTTGTAGGCGAATGAATTGTAACCGTTGTGCTTTAGTATGAGCATTACATGAACAAAAAATGAACAGTAAAACACTGTATGAGTGCACAGTGCTCAAGCTCGAAAACACAGATTATGTTTGAAATTGTAATATATTGTATATGTATCACAATAAACGTATGCTTGCTTGATTATATATATATATATATATATATATATATATATATATATATATATATATATATATATATATATATATATATATATATATATATATATATATATATATATATATATATAAGAGTGTATAAGAGTGTGTTATATTAATAAAAAACATCAAATAATACAAATTCTCTAAATACAAATATTAATTTATTATGAAAAATTTTCGCTGGATTATGGTGACCAGCATCTTCAGCTCGTAAAATTATTTTAAGTTACAAAAAACGTTTAAAATTAACTGACGTCAGCAGTTGAATGGCTTCTTTCTTTTTTATCCTTAAGTAAATTATATGAAGAACTTTAGTATGTGTCATGCTTCTAATTAGGATTTATACACATTTAATAAATATAAATATATATATAATTATAATAAATATGTATAATTCTTAATTAGAAATAATTTCTTACTATGGAAAATTGATGGTGATGATGCTGGTTACCATAATCCAGCGAAAGTTTCTCATAATAACTTAATAATTGTATTTAGAGAACTCGTGTTATTTGGTGTGTGTATATATATATATATATATATATATATATATATATATATATATATATATATATATATATATATATATATATATATATATATATATATATATATATACATTCAAAAGAACTTGATAACCTCGTCTCAAATACGTACGTTCTTCGAGATTTTAATGGTATATCATTAACGTTTCTGAGCACTGATCCCGCTAGTTGGGAAAACAACGAACACTATGCAGCTATGAAGCCTATTGTTAGTTCACTGAGAGTTGTGAATAATATAATAGAGCGAGGAGTGGCCCTTTTAGATGATTATAACAAGCTCTTCACTAATGAGAAAGAACAGAAACAATATTTAATGTTGGTTGTGAAAGAGTTTAGGAAGCGCTACTCGAACAGGAATGAGACAACAATTATTCAATAATTTTGATTGGTCAGTAAAGGTATTAGCAGTAAAACTCATTTCATCAGAACATTCAGTTCTTTTTTTTTTTTTTTTCAAATTTAAATTCAAACACTTTTTTTAAAGCGCTTTATGCTTATTATCTTTTTTTATGATAATTGTATTTTTTTAACCGTGTTTATTTTTAAAGCATATTGCAACTTTTATGCTTATGCAAATTTCGGTCACCGTGTTTTCTATTAAAAACCTTGCGACTAAATTTGGAGTTTCTGTGGGTGGATAAAGTTCTGTTATTGTTGAAAGCATTGTAAAGGTAATGGTGAAGAGTTACACTGATGTCAATATTGGCAATTTTTAGAAGTCACGTGAATTTGTGATGGAGGGTAAAAAAAACTTTCGGTTTTAAAGATTTGAAATATTTTATAAGGCTTACATATAGCGTCATCTAATAGTTAAACAATGTCTGGAAATTTTTTTCAAAGTTTGGGAAATCTTGATAAACTTTAACTAAACGTAGAAAGAAAATTAGTAAAAAGCTACTTTTTAACATAATAAATGTATCAATGGATGAATAATCGGAAATTCATAAATAACACTTTAGCGTGAAGAGAAATCATATCTTAGTTAACTTATATTTGGAAGTTGAAATCTTTATGTGGCATACAGAACATTTAAAACGATTAGAAAATAAGCACCTCCAGGTCCTAATATATATCTGATAGAACTCTTTAGGTGTGACTAGTTCTAAAAAATCTCCCGTTGCATTTTTTTGCAGTAAAAAAGGTATAAGTAAAAATTTCATCATGTTTTGGAAGTTGAGTTTACCATCTTTAGGTTATCTTATTTGAAATCACTTATGACTGTTGTATAGTTAAATCTTACACATCTTTTATGTTTTGGTGGATAGAAAGTAACTAGTAGCAGACAGTCTAATCCAGATAAAGTTAACCGTCAAAAAATTCTGGAAAATTTTTCCAAGATTAAACTTCGCAAAGCTTTTTTTGTTTTGTTTGATCTTATATTCATATGTTTTGCAGAAATTGTTTTCATTGTAATTATTGGTATATTGGCTCTGTGTGTTTAAAGATATTAGTATATTAGATTTGTTTTTCTAGCTAAACTATCTTTGCAATCATTTTATCTTTTAAAATTTGAATTAAAATCCATGGATTTTTGTCTTTATAATTTCAGGAAAGATTTTTTACATAATTTTTTAGTTTTTGGATTCAGAAAAATTAGTATGTATTTCTCAAAAGTATTGGGGTATTAATAGAAGATTTTTGAAAACTGTGAACAGTCAGGTCCTTTGAATCTTCAAATAATCTATCAAATCAAGTTGTTTTTGTTTTAGAAACAACCCAAAATAGTAATTTTTACTTGTATAGTATGATAAATACTTGTATAAACATGCATAAATATGAATACAAAACCTGGAGTGTAGTTGTATACAAGGTTAGAAGTAACTTGAAGAACTTAAGCAATAATCTAATTAAAAATAAAATCACTGTAAAACTGTTTTATGCATGCTATTACTATACAGTATACTAAATAGCTGAAAGTGGTTTGATCTAAATATATTTACAATTAAAAAATAATTCTATACAGTATACGAAATAGGTGAAAGTGGTTTGATCTGAATATATTTACAATTAAAAAATGAAACACTTTTATTTTAGGACTAAAAGATGGTTAATATCAAAAATATACATTTTTTAACACTATTCTCTGTTTTTGGTTTCATTACTGCTGATATTATCTGTCAAGATGAAGGAATTTGTAGAGATGATGAAACTTGCTGCTTATTATCTTCAAATATTTTTGGATGCTGTCCTTATCCAAAATCAACATGTTGCTCTGATGGAAAATACTGCTGCCCCTATGATTATACTTGCGATTTAAAAGAACATCAGTGCTTTCGGGGTAGCCATAAAAGAGATATGTTAGAAAAACATCCAGCAAAGAGGGTAAGTGTAAATTTTTGGCTTGTTAAAGTGAAGATGCTTTTACAAAACTGTGTATTAAGTTTTTATACTAGGTGTACTTAATATTTTGTGTGTGTGTGTGTGTGTGTGTGTGTGTGTGTGTGTGTGTGTGTGTGTGTGTGTGTGTGTGTGTGTGTGTGTGTGTGTGTGTGCATGTGTGTATATACCATTTAATGTCTGTTTACTGTTCTTATGTAATTTTTCTACAGATACATGGCAATGCAAGAAATCCTTTCAGTGTAAATATTTTTCAAAATTTGGAGTTAATGAACCTAGGGAATGTTTTATGCCCTGACAGATGTAGCACATGTCCTGATACTTACACATGTTGTCTATTACTCAGTGGTGAATATGGATGTTGTCCATATTCAAATGCTGTTTGTTGTAATGATTACTCACATTGTTGTCCATACAATTACGTATGTAATATTCCAAATTGTGTACCAAACCAAAGATTTGAGTATAAAGATTTAACTAAAACTGCACCTTATATTAAAAAAGAAAATCTGTTAAGTTACTTTGATCAGAAACCTGTTTTTTGTAAAGATACTTCAGTCTGCGCTGAAGGTAGCACTTGTTGCTTGAAACCAGATGGAAACTATGCTTGTTGTCCATACCCAAATGCTGATTGTTGTTCAGATGGAATACATTGTTGTCCATCTGGTTTCCTGTGCAGTATTGAAACCAAAAACTGTGTTAAAGAAAATAAAATATTACCTATGTTGCAAAAACAAAAAGCAAAACTTATTCCTCCAAATAAAAAAAAGATTTTTAATTCAGAAATAGAAAATATCTTATGCCCTGGAGATTTATATTTTTGCCCAACCAGTGAGAGGTGCTGTTTAATAAAACAAGATGTCTATGGGTGTTGTCCACAATCAGCTATTGTTTCATGTGAAGATAACACTTTTTATTGCCCTGAAGATACAAAATGTGATTTGAAAAAGTTTAAATGCATTGCTAACAATGGATCATTTACAAATTTACTCCAAAAGAAACTTGCTTCATTATTAAAAAATGCAGTAGCTGAAAGGCAAAACTTACCCATTCTATGCCCTGATAATATTCATTTCTGTGATTCTGTTTCTTCATGCTGTTTACTAAAAAATGGAGAGTATGGATGTTGTCCTATTTCAAATTCTGTAGTTTGTGATGATAATATTCACTGTTGTCCACCAGGATCTGAATGTAATATTGGTGGTTGCCTAAATGTTGAAAATAAAATAACTACTTCTCTAAAAATAACCATTTCTAAACTAAGAACTATTTGTCCTGGGGGCTCCACATGTTGCCCAAACTCATATACATGTTGTTTATTGGAGTCAGAAGAGTATGGTTGTTGTCCATTGCCTCAAGCCACCTGCTGCAGTGACAGAATGCATTGCTGTCCGTATGGTTATTTGTGTGATGGAAGCGGTAATTATATTTCTGGTTTCTATGTGCTGTTATAAAAATCAAAAATTGTTGTATTTATGCTTGTTCACTTAAAATCAAGTTTATATAAAATTAGTACATTATAGATAAGTTGAAATAATTTTAAAAAGATTCCTTATGACCATTACTCATTTGATATATGATCAGCAAAACAGATAGTAAAAATTTTTAGTTCAGTTTAAAAATTGAGTTTGTGATTAGTTCTAATTTGAAATAAATTTTGAAGCCAAACACATTATGAAAAAACATGAAAAACAGTCTTAATTTATTCAGGTCAAATGTTTGATGTTGGTCAGTTGTAAAGTTATCATTTAAGGGCACCAAACATATTCCACTTTATTGCTATAAAAAAAGTTTTTTGTTTCAAAAAAAAAAACTTTTTTCCAAATTAAGGTAGTTTATTTTCATAACTTAAGATCCTTTAAAATATTGAACAAAAAATTAGTTTAAATAAAAAGTGGATTTAGCTTTTGAATTTTTTCTGTTAGGTACATGCAGCAATGGAGCTGAAAGCATAAAAGCTTTAAAAAAGTTAAAGAGTTTTCATCTAACAAAAGGTTGGTGCATTTTAAACAGATTTCAATCTCCTAATAGTTTAGTTAAAAACTAAATTTGTGACCATATTCGTTATTTGTTCAGAATATTATTAATATTTTTAGGAGGTTTCTGTTTTTTTTTTTTTAAATAATGTAAAGAGCATCTTGATGAAGTTTTTGTATTAAATTTTTTTTTATCTTAAAAAATTTCATCAAGATGCTATTTACATTATTTAAACTTTGAACATAAGTCATTCAGTTAAAGAAAGGCTGTAGTTGAAGTTCAAAATTTTGTGGTTTAATTAGTTTTTTAACAAAGTTATTTAATTTAATTACTTGCCATTTAACAAGATATTTACATTTTATACTTAATATGAACTATTTATATGAAACTTATTTAAAAAAAAAAAATCTGAAATGCTAAACAAAATTGATCAGTAAACAGAATAGTTAATAATTTAGTTGAAATAATATACATGAAATATTTTTTGTTTAAATAGAAACATTCAACCTTTGCTGTCAACTAGTTAAGGTGTAGTTGAAAGTGCTTGGAAGCTCATTAAATATTTGATTCTGATTCTGATATCTTCACTTTTATTGTCTTCACTTTTGCATTGAGGTCTGTTGAAATAATAAAAAAAGTCAATGAAATCAGCAGTTAGTAAGTCTTCGTCAAAGTTCAGTCTTCAGAAAATACAGAATTTGATGGAGTATAAGATATTCACATTTCGCTTTTATTCCAACTCTGATAAACAAATTATTAGTTTCTTTTTTAAAATATTGTTAATTCAAATATCTCACAATAGTTTTGACATTTAACTGAAATATGATCTTAGCCTGAATTCACTGCATTTTCTAAAAACTTATTTGTTGAAATAGAATTCTTTTCATTTTACTACAGAAATCATTCTAAAAGTCAGTGATGTTCACTGTCCAGATGGTGTTTCTCTGTGCCCAGATGGCAATACATGCTGCAAGCTAAATACTGGGGAGTATAGCTGTTGTCCTCTCCTTAATGCTGTGTGTTGTGCTGACCAAGAGAGTTGCTGCCCACATGGTTATAGCTGTGTCAGTGGAGGTTAAGTTCACAGCTTTTTTTTTTTTTTTTTTTTTTTCTTTTTTACATTTTGCTTATTTTAAAGTTTAATAATTTGTTCTTTAGCAAGTGATAATAAATGTAAATTATTAATTATAGTTATAATAAAATAGCTAATTCAGCCTTAAAAAAATTAATTGCTGAAAAAAAGGTTTCTTTTTATACAATGAGAGCAGTTCTAATACAAAGTAAGCTGATCAATTTCTTATTAACTAATGATCATTTTGATAATAACATAAAATGATTTTCAGGAAATATATTGAAATAGTTAACTTTTTGATTTTTCCCTAATGATCTAATGATTTTATAATATACCTATAATATTTGTAAAACAGGATTTTGTGCTCGAGGCAATGAAAGAGTTAAAGGTTTAGTACACACTAGAGCTATTCTCAAGGTAAAGAATGTTGATTGTCCAGATGGTGTATCTCAGTGCTCTGATGGTAGCACCTGTTGCAAAATAGGACCTGATGAATATGGTTGCTGTCCACTTGAAAATGCAGTTTGTTGTGCTGACCACAAGCATTGTTGTCCACAAGGTTATAGTTGTAGTAGTGGAGGTTAGAGTTTGAATTTTTTTTTTGTTCACTTTTTAAGAGTAATAAGGCTTCTAGTTAGTTGGATGACTATAAGAAAACTTGCCCTCTGATTATAATTTTCCTAGAAGTGTAGAGAAAGTTCAGTTGCTTATCCAGCTTATTTCAAGCAAAATCCAAAACTCTATTGACCATTTTGTTAAGTCTTAAATCTTTGGTTAATTCAAATATGAATCTTGTTTGAAGTTTACCTAAAAATAGAAGAGTTCTGTGTCAAAATATCAGTAAAAAGTAATATAATTCACCTAAAAAGTTGGTTGAGTACTGATAAATATGGAGTTATGCATTTAAATTTCCTGTAATGTTAGAAAAATGCTTAGCACATTCCATAAAAGTCTAAACCCTAGAGAAGAAAGAAACAGTTAAAGTTCAGTCACAATAAATGTAATTCAAGATGTACATAGATGTAATTCAAAATACCAGTAATCATGACTTTTGAAGACCTTCAAATTTTCTTTTGATACACAAAACCTACAAAGTGCAATAATATCTCATTTTTTGATGCCACTGCACTTTTTTTTAAAACAAAAATGTTGGCAAAAAAACTCTGAACAAGTGTCTTTAACACACATAACTTCTATTTCTTTTGTACTGGCTGTTAAAGTGCACAGTTGTTTCAGTACCTATTTTCCTCTTGTTTTTTTAAATAAAAATGTGTTTCTGTTTTAGTTTTTTATTGTTCGTCAATAATCAAAATACAGTTCCTGTTGTTAAAGTTTTATGCTTTGAGAGATGTTTTCCCAATATTAAATCTGTAAAATTTGTAAAACAGGATTTTGTACTCGTGGAAATGAAAGAGTTAAAGGTTTAGTACACACCAGAGCTATTCTCAAGGTAAAGAATGTTGATTGTCCAGATGGTGTATCTCAGTGCTCTGATGGTAGCACCTGTTGCAAAATAGGACCTGATGAATATGGTTGCTGTCCACTTGAAAATGCAGTTTGCTGTGCTGACCACAAGTATTGTTGTCCACAAGGTTATAGTTGTAGTAGTGGAGGTTAGAGTTTGAATTATTTTTTTTTTTTGTTCACTTTTTAAGAGTAATAAGGCTTCTAGTTAGTTGGATGACTATAAGAAAACTTGCCCTCTGATTATAATTTTCCTAGAAGTGTAGAGAAAGTTCAATTGCTTATCCAGCTTATTTCAAGCAAAATCCAAAACTCTGTTGACCATTTTGTTAAGTCTTAAATCTTTGGTTAATTCAAATATGAATCTTGTTTGAAGTTTACCTAAAAATAGAAGAGTTCTGTGTCAAAATATCAATAACAAGTAATATAATTAACCTAAAAAGTTGGTTAAGTATTGATGAACTTTGGAGTTAAGCATTAAAATTTCCTTTAATGATTGATCACTAAAAATCAGTGCAAAGTTTAATTCAATTTTTCCTTGTTTCAAAATGTTTTGTTTTATAAGTATTTGTTAAACTCAGAATTTCTAGTTATCAGAAAGCACAAAAAGAACTTTTATTAAAGATTTAAAAATAAAGGTGAACAAAAAAATTGAGATGAATGCTGAAAATGTGCGTATGAGTTTTATTCAGAAAATGTGAATCTTGGAAAAACATATGGTAAAGAGTTTCCAAGCTGAAAATACTCCAAGAAAGACAATTTAAGACAAATGTATTGAAAACAAATTTGGAAAAAAAGGGCTGGAAGTGGTTATATAGCCAAAAAATGTTAAAATGTAAGGTTACCAAGCTAAAAGCCATTTTTGATAATCAAGATGGTAATTCTCAAGATAAGTAGCTTTTAAATTCATTATTTTGCTTTGTTAATAAATTTCTTCTAATTAAAAAAACCAAAATTTCCTAAGTAAGATGATCAAATGATGCAAAGAGTTCAAACTTGTCGCAGTAGATTTTACAAAAATTACTCAGATTTTGAATGGATCATTGATGATGAATCATATTTTACTTTAGATAACAGTTTGATTAATCAATTAATCACAGTTCGATTAATTTAGATCACAGTTCTATCAAAGTTCCATTAATAAAAATGCCAATTTTTACTCAAGTAATACTATATTGACTCCATCAAATGTTAAATATAGTCATGAAAAAAGTTTCGAGAAGAAATACTAGTTTGGATCACAATTTGGTCCAATGACATCTCTAAACTGTATTTTTGAGAATTTGGCAATGCTATCAACCAATTTATATACCTGGTGGATTTTATTCAAAAGAAACTCATCCCCTTTATAAAAGAGCATCATCATAGTAACAAATTTTTGTTCTGCCCAGATCTTGCATCTTCTCATTATGCCAAAAGTGTATTGGGCTATTTAAAGGCTTAAAAGATTGAAATTGTACCAAAAAATGATTATCTACCAAATTTACCAGAATGCAGGCCGCTTGAAAATTTTTGGTTGCTGAAAGGATTTTTGTACAAGAATTTGAAAGTTGGAAAGCAAATTGGAAAGCCAAAATACTCCAACAACTTAAAAAATGGAATTAAGTATTGTTTGACAAAAGTTGACCCCAAAAAATATCATCCAAAAAACAAAAGGATGTATTAAGAGTTTAGTTGACTGTGTTAGATGAAATTGAGTCCTAGAATCAAATTGAATATTTTATTAAATCAAAGAAACAATTCACTATAAAATACTTTTTTTGCCTTTAAAAAATATTTAAAAAATAAGGAAGTTATGATCCTTTAAACTTTGTGCGGCTTTTTAGTAATTCCTGATCAAAGTTAAAAAAACGTTTGATGCATTTTATAAAAGTCTAAAGCCTATAGAAGAAAGAAGCAGTAAAAGGTCAGCCATAATGTGCACATGCTCCATCCCATGTCCGCATAAATTTAATTCAAAATACCAGTAGTCATGACTTTTGAAGACCTTCAAATTTTCTTTTGATACACAAAACCTACAAAGTGCAATAATATCTCATTTTTTGATGCCACTGCACTTTTTTTTAAAACAAAAATGTTGGCAAAAAAACTCTGAACAAGTGTCTTTAACACACATAACTTCTATTTCTTTTGTACTGGCTGTTAAAGTGCACAGTTGTTTCAGTACCTATTTTCCTCTTGTTTTTTTAAATAAAAATGTGTTTCTGTTTTAGTTTTTTATTGTTCGTCAATAATCAAAATACAGTTCCTGTTGTTAAAGTTTTATGCTTTGAGAGATGTTTTCCCAATATTAAATCTGTAAAATTTGTAAAACAGGATTTTGTACTCGTGGAAATGAAAGAGTTAAAGGTTTAGTACACACCAGCGCTATTCTCAAGGTAAAGAATGTTGATTGTCCAGATGGTGTATCTCAGTGCCCTGATGGTTATACCTGTTGCAAAATAGGACCTGATGAATATGGTTGCTGTCCACTTGAAAATGCAGTTTGCTGTGATGACCTCAAGCATTGTTGCCCACATGGTTATAGTTGCAGTAGTGGAGGTTAGAGTTTGAGCATAGTAACATTTTTTGTTATTCTTTGTTATTGTTTTTTAAGAAGCGGGAATGATTTTGTTATTGTTTTTCAAGATGGGGCATGATGAGGGGAATTTCCACTTTTTTTTTTATAATGATGAGGGGAATTTCCACTTTCTTTATAACCTAAACTTTTCCTAAATATTTTTCCCCCCTTTATTGTTTTTTTTTTTTAATGATCCTCCTCCCCTCTCCGTCCGTTCTGAAATAAAGTTCAAGAATTTCCATATCAATAGTTTATTTTGTATGTGTGGTTATATCTTTTGCAAAACAGAATTTACTTGTTCTACTGGCAACGAAGTAGTTAAAAGTTTACACAAGCGCTATTCTCAAAGTGAAGAATACTTCGCATTCAGATAATCTTTCTCAGTGCCCCGATGGTTACACTTGTTGCCATACAGCACCTGATCATTACGGTTGCTGTCTACTTTTGAATGTAGTTTGTTGCACCGACCAAATAAATTGCCCACAGGTTTATCGTTGTTTCTGCGGGAGTTTTGCTCTTTACTTTTCTTTTTTTAAAAGATATTTCTGGTGGTTACTTCTTGGCTCTAGACTCAGCACCTAACACGACATTTAAATATTAAAAAAGCGTGTGAAGTAGTTTAAGACAACGGTTCAACTCGTGTTGAATCATTTTCGTTTGAGTGAATACTATTGTAAATAATTATTAAATGGAACTGTTTTTTCACGTTTTAAGTTGTTGTTTAGTTTATATTGTTGTTTTTGTAAAGGTGTATGTTATCGTGAAGAAAAAAAAGAACCTGGTATCAAGCTTCGAAACGCCCGAACCAATAAAAAAACTCTTGGACATTCTGACGGTTTCAATACAAATAAAAGTGGGTACCTTATTTTTTTGGTTTGTCAAAGTATATTCGACGTTTTTTCGTTTTTTCGTTTTTTTTTTTTTTTCGTTGTTTATTTGAAAATTCTGTATTAAATTATTTTATTATTTTTTCAAATTCTTTTAGAAGATGAGGGCGACTACGTTTTGTATTAAGGGATGACGTCAACTTAATTTGATCAAAGAGCGAGATTTTTATTCTATTAGTTTATTTTAAGTTTTTTATTTCCGTTTTTAATATTACTAATATTATTTCATAATTATGAAATTAGCACGAAATAAGAATATATAAAAATGAAAATATTCTTGAAAAAAAATTTTCTATAGGATAAGAATATTTTATAAATGGTTTTTTTTTGGTAAATTATTCTTTCGTATCTTTTATATTTATAAACACATAAATCTTTTTATTTGTTTTCTGTTCATAACAGTTCCATTATTTCCGCCACACCTCTGGAAGGGAATTCAGTTTTATAGGAGATTTTGTAACTGTTTTTGTTAATGAAATTTTAAAATTTACCAAGAATCATAGATATTAAGTTGTTTTTTTTTTTTTATTTTATTGCTTGAAATTTTATGCGCACGAAAAGGTTTTTTTCAGGAAATTTTTTAAAAAATTTTCTGTTAGTGATACTCAAGCTTCTTCTGGTTCTATTACGAGGAAAAATGTCTCCAGTTAAAAAATGCCTATTTCAGATAGATTAACTCCCCCTCACGCTGATCCGCCAACCTTACCCTCCCAAAATCTCAACTTTTAACATCTCAAGTGTACTAAGGCGGAAAACCAGTTTTTTTCTAAAAAAAAAAGCCGATAGCTTTAGTTAAATTCGATTGGTTGTTTCGTTAATGACTTATGCATACCGCGATAAGCTTCGGTACCGAGAACTTCATAATTTAAGATTATGCAAACCGTATTTGGCGTCAATAATTTCTTTTGTATATATAAGCAATTTTTAAAAAACAGTTCTGTTGCGAATGACGCGTAAGATAATTTATACAATAAATTTACCGAAAACTACAGCCGAGAATATTGAGGAAATATAACCGAATAAAATACAACCGAGACTCATTTTTAATACATTTGTCTTTAGCGCAACCGAACCATTATTTGTAAATTTTTATTACTTTTTAGTGAATACGATTGCAAAATGTTCACATAAAGTACGTGACAAACCTTTTCACTTTAGCGTTTGTTATAAAAAAAAGCAAAGTTTTCTTATTGTAAAACAGAAAAAATTGGTTTTTTTTTAATTTGTGAGTTGTATCGTAACTTGAAAGACTTTGTCACGATGTGGTTATATGTATCAAAGCTCAACCGATTTTCTGAAGTTTAATTTAGGCAAAAATGAGCCCTAGCCTTTGTGCGCGAACATGTTTTGCAGAAAATATTGGCTTTATTCTAACCCCAACTCTATCCTGGATATTTTAAAGGTTTATCAATTATCCATAAAATTTATATATTTGCATATGTGTGTAAACAATGCAAGGCAATTATTTTTGATATCACATGTTTTCATCAGTGCAAGAAAACTATCTCATTTTTTCGGGAAAACTCATTATTTTAGCTCAAGCTACAAGTGAAAAAGCATTAAAACTTTGAAGGTAAGCTAAAATTCTTTGTTAGTAAAAATAAAATTAAGTTAAAGCTTAACAATCAATAATTTGAACCCATACTTCACATAAAACTTTTTTGACAGGTTATCTATCACAATGCCATATAAAGCTAGAAACCATGAAGAAAACCGGAAAGTGGTCTGTTTGACATGCATGAAAAAGGCAACTCGTCAAATCAGTGCCTACCAAGCTGATAGAATTTCAAAAATATATCAAACCATCTTTGGTTTTTCTGATGGACGAGTCCCTGAAGGCCTTTGTGAAGCCTGTCGCACAACATTCAAGAGGAAAGATGAGGGGAAAGATGTTGCTCTGCCACAACTGTTTGACTTCAAAAGTATTGAAATCAAACCAGAAACTCGTGGGCAAGAGTGCACATGTCTTATTTGCAGAATAGCTCGGTTGAAGAATAATTAGAAGAGCCCTCTTGCAGAAGCAGGTAAGATTTTCATTTAAATCACTGATTGCAACTATAACAAGTACTATTACAATTTCTAGTAATCTTATTTATTGTTATCCCTTAAAAGTAGAATGTATGGACAATGTAATGTTGTGCATTTTACTTCATTACATAACATTACATGACGATGTTTAAATAAAAAATTCTTTGCACTTAAATGTTTTTAGAAGAAAAAAAAGAAGGAAATTCTCAGGCTGTTCAATGTTCAACCTGCTTAAGCCCACTTTGACGGGGTTTGCCCCACAAATGCACTCAGTCCACGTTCAGAGAGAACATGAGGAGCCTTGCAGCACAAGATCCTCAGGTTGCAGACCATATAGCTTCCAATGTTGTCTCCAACAAAGAGTCTTCACCTTATGGGACCATTCGGCTTTCAAGAGAAACTGGTGGACATCCAGTTCCAGTTACCCCAGGTAAAAGATCTACTTGTTAACTCCATCCAAATGGTTTATGAGTCTCTATTGAAAGCTAGTCAAACAAGATTTAGGTGATAAATAATTAAAAGTCCTAAAGCCAATATATAGATAAAAAAGTAGCAATTTTTTGGTCAATAAGCCTACTATTCTATAATGAGGCAATGATGTTGATGCAACATCAATTATTTTTTATTTTTCTACAGGTCCAAGTGACAAGTCACAATCTTTTGTGCCAGCTCTGAAGACAAACGATCTTGTCAACCTACAACTAAATACAGGACTCTCAAACTTGGGAATGAAGAAGCTTGTCCAAACTGTGAACCAGGTGAAATAATGATTAATTAAATAGGCAAAAATTTCCTACTTAATATAGTTAACAAACAAACCTAATATAGCTAGTTATTCAAAGGTGGTCTTACCAGGAAGTTAGTATTTCGGTGCAATTGAAATGTTTTGCCTGCATGCATTTACTTTTACGCTTTAAATATTGTTTCACAAGTCACAAATTCAAAGATGGTTGAACCTAACTTCTGTGCAAACTTTCAAGCCCTTGGTCGGAAATTAGAGGATTTCTTCATATGCTCAAAAATCTCTTCTACATCTCCAAGAGGTCAACAAGAAAATTGTACTGTGGTGCATTGCAAAAGCACGTCAGATCTCCTGATGCAAGTTTTTCAATCTAGGAATGTCCCTGCAAATCACATCGTGAAGATTAATGTTGATTGCGGGAAAGGATTTCTCAAAATTTGCCTCGGAGTATCAGAAGTCACCCCTGTGGATGAGTGCAGCCAAAGTCCTCCACAAAAACGTTTTTTGACACAAAGGATCGCCCAGTGTCAAACGACAAATCATCGCAGCTGTTGCTGAAGATCTTCCGGAAAACTATTCAAATGTTAAACAACTTTGGTCACTTGTCAATGCCAATTCGATCAAATATTTTATCTCCACTGACATGAAGTTGGCCAACATCTTGTTTGGGCTGCAAGCACACTCCTCATCACATCCTTGTGTGTGGTGTGATGTTGACTCAAAAAATCTCAGCAACTCTGGCACTCTCAGAAGCTTTGGTTCTCTTAGGGCTTGTCTGAAAGCATTTGAAAATTCCAGATCTGACCTTTCCAAAGCAAAATTCTTTGGAAATGTCATCCATGATCCCATTGTCCAAGGCTCTGAAGAAACTCTCATCATTGATGTCCTGCCTCCAATGGAGCTGCACCTCTTACTTGGAATTGTCTACCATCTTTTCAAAGCTATGAAGGAGGTTTGGCAAAATGCCGATCGTTGGCCAGCTTTTCTCCACATCCAAATGAGTGAGTACTATGGTGGCCAGTTTGAAGGAAATGAGTGCCGGAAGCTCTTGAACAATGTTGATTCACTTCAGAGCTTGGCCGAAAATGATGCTGCATTCCAGGTTTTTGGCTTTATTGAAACTTTTAGAAAGTTTAACTCCGTCATCAAGGCCTGCTTTAGCACTCACCTTGAAGAAGACTATGGCCAAAAAATTGACCAATTCCAAAGTTCATATTTGGCCTTGCAGCGTGGCAGCATCACACCAAATGTCCATACAATGTTTTTCATGTAAAGGACTTTGTCAGCCGTCAAAAGATGCCACTTGGAATTTTCAGTGAGCAAGCTGTTGAAGCTGCACATCAGGATTTCAATTCTCATTGGCAAAGATTCAAACGAACAAAGACCCACCCAGATTATGCTACAAAGCTGATGAACTGTCTTGTTGAATACAACAGCAAATACATTTGAAGGAAAAGGATAAGAATTATTTTGGTTGAGAATTAATTTATTGTTGAAGTCAGAAGAAGTCAAATAAAGAAATCGGCCATTTGATCAGAGTTGACTTTTTCGGTTTCTCAAATTAAACTGAAAAGAAAAAGCGAAAATGCTCTTTTGATATGAACTTTAACTGAAGAAGCTACAGTTTTTTAACCTTTACATTAAGACATAAGTTCTATTATAACCAAACAATAAGTACCAAGTCATTTCAAGAGAGTTTTCACTCAAAAAGTAAAATCTTCAAATTTAAAACTTGATAAAATTTGAACCACTCAAGGAAATTTATTGATTTTTTGTGTGAGTACAGGTATATACCATTGCTAACTTTGTACCAAATTTCAGCTCTCCAGCTTTTTTGGTTTTAGACTAATGTGGGTTTTAGCTTTGGGCGCTAGTCAATTTTTACCCAAAATATGAAAATTCATTTTTCTCTGGCGGATATTGTAACCTGATTTCAAAGTTTGAATTTCTGGACTCTGGGAGTGGTCCACTATCATCCCATATGGGTCTCATTCTCGGGTCAGCTCGAAGGTCAATATCCCTATTTTCGACAACAGTGACCGCTATTTCTATATGAAATATAGCATTTTTATGAAATATGGAATATACAGGGTGTTCGTAAAGTCGTTTTAAGTCTTTGATTTAAAATTTCTCCTCATTATTGTAATCTATCCATTTAAATAGTAATATATGTTTTAAAGCTTGATTCTAGGAAATTTAATTTCAGAAAAAAATGAGCTACCAACTATCTCTTGAAGAGAGAATTTAAGCTTTTCTTCTCTATGCCAAATTCGAGAGTTGTGAGCAAGTTCAACGAGAGTGAGAAAACAGCTCGGCACGCAGCCACCCTCCAAGCCGGCGGTTCTAAAGTTGGTTGACAAGTTCAAGGAGACAGGCAGCGTTCATGATCGAGAGAGATCGGGCCGGCCTCACTCAGCTGTGACAGAATAGGCAGTCGAAAGAGTGACTGAGCAACTCGTGAAAAGGAGCGATCTCTCAATTCGAAAGGACGCTGCAGTTCTGGGCATGAAACAGACCAGATATTACAATGCTGTTAAAGATTCGAGCCTTCGACCCTTCAGACTAAGCAAAGTCCAAGAGCTTAGTGAAGACGACTTTGATATACGAGTGCAGTTTTGTGAAACACTATTGGACAATTTTTCCAAAAACTCAGGTATGATTGACATTATTTTATGGTCGGATGAGAGTCAGTTTACTTTGAATGGAGTTATAAATTGTCACAATAGCTGCTACTGGGCCTACTGTAACACGCATGAAATATTCCAGGTCGGCATATCTAAAGAAGGACTTATGGAATGGTGTGGAATGGCTTCAGGTAGACTTATTGGACCATACATCTTCGATGGTTCTGTCACTGGCGAGTCCTATCTGGAAATGCTAAAGGCAAATGTATGGGATAAAGTTAAACAGCGTCGTCTCTACTTTCAATAGAATGAAGCGCCTTCGCACTAATCACTTGCAGTGAGAGAGTGGCTCGATTAAAAGATCCCTGGTCATTGGATCGGCAGACGAGACCCTACTGAGTGGCCTGCGCGTTCTCCTGACCTAACTCCACCAGACTTTTTCCTCTAGGGCTTCTTAAAGGATATAGTATACAGGGACAAACCCTGGTTGAGCTACGCATACAGGGACAAACACTTGCTGACCTATGCTGCCGAATCGAGCAAGCCTGTGCGGTGCTACAGCCATCAATGTGCGAGAAAGTATGCAGAAGTGTACCTGATTGATTGAAACTCTGCATAATGGCAGAAAGAGCTCATTTGCATAATTTTCTCTAATTATATATACCATCGATAATTCTGCTTTAAAATAAAATACATATAAACATATTATCTTATTTCTTTATTTAACTATATTTCATCAAAGACTTAAACCGACTTTACGAACACTCTGTATATGAAATTTGATTGCTTCTCTTGTGCTAAAAAAATGTTTAGGTAAGAGGTTATTTGCAAATTCCTTCGTGTTTCTCAGGTTTTCTCAAATTACTGAGTAAGGGGAGTGGTATGTCGTTATATATAAATCATATATGTATCATTTCATATTATATCGCATATATATCGGTTATGGGAATTTTTGAAACTAGCGGTCGGAAAATTCTGAAAGATAGATGTAGTGAATGTCCCACCAAAATAAAAGCAACACATTGAAATTTACAAAATCAGTATTAAAAAAAAAAACATAACGTCATCAAGTATTTTGATTTCAATAGAAAAACTATTGATTTAGATAAAATTTAGTTCAAGCATCTATTTTATACAAGATAGATATCGATAAGACAATGTATAATAGATATATATTGACACGGCAACGTAACAAAAAAAATATGAAAAGAAAAAATAATGTTTTAACTCCAAAAGGAATTTTAAGAGTATAGTATCGAGCATATCAAATCTTTAATTGATGGTGTATTAGCAAATTTGTCAATTTGAATTTGTTTAATTTTTGAACTTGTTTAATTTTTGACTTGTTTAATTTTTGACTTGTTTAATTTTTGACTTGTTTAATTTTTGACTTGTTTAATTTTTGACTTGTTTAATTTTTGGCAGTTTAAAGTTCTTGCTTCGATTCTTCCACATTTCTGAACCTTCTCATTAAGTATTTCATAAATTCTTCAAGTGTTTCATAAACTCTAAACTGTATTTAGGTAAGAAGTTTATTGCATTACAGTGGTTTAATTTCATCGAACCTTACTTTAAAGATTTAATATGTGTTTGAGATCATTGTCCTATTGTAATGTTTAATGTAGAGGCATATTTTCATTTACAAAAGCTATCATTTGTTTCTCTAGAATTGAATTATGTATGCATTTATCCACTGTACTTTGCTTGCCACCCCCATATTTCACGGTTCCTGTAGTTGCATTGGTTTTAAAGTTTCCCAACTGGTTTTTTAACATTTCGTTTGACATCTGAATCTTTTAGGTTAAACTTCGACTCATCTGATCATGGTATTCAGCTTCACTGTTCTATCGTCCAATTTCTGCGAGCCTTTGCGGACGATAACTCCAAACATGATTTTAGGTTATTTGCCGATATGAAGTTTTTTTGCTGCACGATATACAACCACTTACATTTATCGCTGTAAAAAGTATTTTCTGTAACATTGAGTTCCAATTTACTAATTCTATTTTTGGTTTTTTTTCCAAACGGATTTTTTCTCACGTGTCTATTAATTTTACGAATAGAATGAGGAATACTTTTCTTGATCGATTATTTTACAAATATAAAACCAAAGTTTCTGCCATAAATTACTTAGTGTATTCCAGCATTATGATCAGTGAATTTTTGTTTGATATCACTGATATATTTTGCACTCGCCGTTCTGTCGTGTTTTAGCTCTAATTTTTAAGAAAGGTTTACTTCGAAAAACTTTGCAAATAGTTGAGTATGAAAAGTCCATTTGACTATGATTTCGACTTGAACTGTTAGTCGATTGCTTCTTCTCATTGAATATTGTTGAGCCAGAAGAAATAAAACGATTCACGGCTAAAAGGGTGCCAAGGAAGACGGTCAATCCAGCAACAGCTTATTTGAAATTTATTATTATTGTTAAACAATTTTTTTAATGTCTGAATTTAATTATCGCATTCATTAAAAAAAAAAAACTCCCCATCTTTTATGACCAGGTAAAGCTATACAATCCTGAGGAATCGATAAAAAAAGTACATGGCTGTGATGGTTTTCGGACTTCTACAGACATGTGGACAAGCTGATGTAATGTTGCATACAGACGTGTTTTATTGCGTAATGTAATATCTGTGACCTTGAATTTAGTGACTAAAGTGAATTTGAACGTTTTTGTTACTCTAGTGTAAAATGGCGGACGATCAACCAACCAAAGAACATTAACGTCATAGCATGCTGTTTCACTTTCGATCAGGTGTTAGTACAACAGTCGCAACAAAAAAGATTTTTGATGCGTATGAAGACGTATTGAAGGTCAATAAGTGCCAACCTTAGTTTAGAAAAGTTTCCAATGGTGATTTTGACTTGTCTGATGGCGATCGAAGTGGGCGCCCAGTAAGTTTTGATAATGACATTTTAAAAACATAGGTGGATACAAATCCCAAACTGAGCATCCAGGAAATAGCAAACACCCTTCAAACTACTTGGTCAACAGTTCAAAGACATTTTAAAGAAACTTGAAGGTTTAACAGGGAGGGTATATGGGTCCTACATCTATTGTCTGAGATGAATTAAGATCACATCCAGAAACTTGAAATGACTGATATTTTCCTTTCAATGATTCAATTGCTCTCAAGGTACCACAGTGTGAAAGATTCTGGGAGCCAGTCTCACATCAGCAACAGGGATTTTTACTGGCCTGGCACTAAAGACCACAAACAAAGTTTGCAATTTTCATGTTACATGCGAAAACAAATTGGACATTTTCAGCTTTGATAAGTTGAAGAAATATGCAGACATTTTCATAAGTCTTCAGCAACAGCAACCAAAGTTTACTTCTACGCTCCAAAATCTTTAAATGGTTTATCAAACTTCTATTGCTTCTTGACCTAGCTGATATTCAGAATGATTAACAATGCAAAGACTGATTTTGAGAAATGCTCCACCTCCATCAATTCCAATTTACAACAGAAAACCTACAAACTCTTCAACTGAATTTGTAGGTTTTCTGTTGTAAATTTATCATCTTTGGAAAAAAGACATTATGCACTAGATGGTTCCACAGTTAGAGGAAGTTTTCTTCCTTTACTTTGGCTCAGTCTAATAGTTCCATGCTATGATACTTCTTCAACATCTTTAAGTTATCACGGTGAGTTTTCTCTGCGCACTGATGATTTAGTCCTCTTCTTCAACTATAACACCTGGAAGATCTTTTCTCAGTTGTGTTGATCTGTTTTTGAGTATTGTTGGATAAGCATCCTGATGGTTGTGCTCTTAACAATGGATGTACCTCTTTCAATTTTAGTTTTCCAATTTGACACAGAAGGCAATTACAACCACCAGAATCGCTTGTTGCTTCACCAAAATACTTTTGGTGTCAAAAAACTGAGGAAGTAGAGATTTGAACTAACCTTGTTCATACCTTTGCAATACAGTTTTGTAATGAGTACAAATACCCCTTGGTACTCTTTCATCATTAAAGTTCAATTTTGTCTTTATCAATTCTAGTGCTCTATTTATCATGAAGTCAGTGAGTTCTCTGTCTGCTTCTCTTATGCCCAGGAAACAAACACTTTTACGACAGTCTTCATGAGATTTTGCTTTATTTGGCATTTTAAACGTAATTTGGCCTCAATAAAGTTTAACAAATTGTTTATTTGAGTTAACTGACAAAATGGTAACAGCTTTTCCAGTTTAGCTTAGTTCTAACAAAACATTTTCAAAATTTCAAACATTAATTGGGTTTGTTGATTTGAGTAAAAAAAATTGGTAGAACAGTCGTATTTTCTTAATACCTCAGTATTATGTGCAAAATTAAAGTTAAAGAGAAAGTTTTCTAATGTTCAAAATTTATAATGTTTGGATTTTTTTTTTTACTAAAGTCCATTAATGGAGTACACATTGCATCTCATTAATACTTACAGAGAGTTCAAATATGGTCTTTCCAGTCTTCATGCATGGTTTCGATTTTTTAAGATGGTATTGCACATTGCATATAAAAAAAAAAAACAAGTGGCAAGCAAGATCTAAAGAACACAAAGAAAAAGCATCTGTAGCTAAACAAAAGATTCAGACTGGTTTTATGAACAAATTGGGACTTATTGTTGATTTCCCTAAAAGTGGTGGTTCTGGAACAAGAAATAATGGCAATACCTCAAGGCGTGCTTTTGCAGCATATGAATAAACAGCTGAAATTTTGGGTATTGATAAAAATCTTAAATTCAGATTTTACATTATCTTGTAACGCTCTCTTCAGGATATGAAATAGACTGCTTAAAGTTCAAGGATTATTGTTTTGACACTTTTAGACTATATGTGTCCCTTTATCCATAGTGTTACATGGTTCAATCAGTTCACAAAGTGTTGATACATGGACATGACATAGTTAAAAGCCTTACATTACCCATCGGCTTATGTCAGCGGAAGCTCTAGAGGCTAGAAATAAAGACTTCAAATCTTATCGCGAAAATTTCAGCCGAAAAACATCCAGAAAAGCAACAAATACTGATCTTATCAATAGACTCCTAGTTTCCAGTGATCCTATTATTTCATCACTGAGTAAATCAACATCACACCAAACAAATCATAAAGCATTTCCTTCAGATGTTTTACAATTACTTAAACAATCTTCAAACGATATTATTGTTTTATAATTTTTTGATGTAATTTAAAATTGACAATGTTTTCTTGCACTATTTTTTGCTTTTATTATTCCTAAAACATTATTTACCTAAATACTCAATTGTTATTCAATATAGGTGGGTCAAATACTCAATTGTTATTCAATATAGGTGGGTCAAAAATCCGATAAAATATTCAAATATCAATTTACCACTTTGTAACTAAGGAAAGCATCCGGTAACTAAGCAATATAAGTATCCATAGCAACTAAATTTAAAAAATTATCACTTTTGTAAGAAGTGTGATCTCATATTGGTTCTCATGCCAAATTTAGTGAGTATAGCACTTATAAAATATCTGCAGATAACAAAAATAGGTTGTTGCTAAGCAAAATAAAGGCATCCATAACAACGAAATAAAAAAATATTACCTTCAAAAAAAGCGCAGACATCATATTAGTACTCATACTAATTTTAGTGAATATAGCTCTAATATTAAATTAGTTACGAATTTTGTTCAGTAAAAGTGAATTCTGGCCCACTGTGCAGTGGCGCGTTTCCATTACACACGCTTTTTTTTTTGATTGTTTTAAACATACTTAAATATTGGCCTTATTATTATTTTTTTTTTTTGACGTCTTTTTTAGTACGGTACTACTCGCTGTATACTATGCAAATTATTGCTTCATGCTTATTGATAAAGAATCGTATGGTCAGGATAATGATGCATTATTAGTAAGCTTCTGTTGAAGTATTCATAATAAGCTTTTTGTCGTTGTCGCAAGCGAACCACTTAAGTCAAATTGAGGCAAATCACCTATTTCCAAAATTTACAAAATAATGTCTAAATTTTAAAAAATTATTTAATTATATTTCAAGCATTGTTACAAGATTATTGAATTCACAAAGTTTTATAGCTGATTACATGATATTGAAAAAATAAACAGTTTTTTGAATGTCCTACAAAACTTAGTTTTTTGAACGCGTTTTGCTTGCGATAACGACGTTTTGTATCCTTGTTAATGTGCTTCCTCAGACAATAGTCCCATTTATTTGGTAATGACCAGTCCTTTTATGTACTCCAGCAGGCATAAGATACCATTTATGCATGAGATATGCGCCAGCTTGTCTGTGTCAATGGGATCTTTGCATGATAGCTTATAGAGAATAATATAAAATCTTTTAATCAAATTTCCATCAACTTCAACAACTTTTACAAGTATTTTGCGACTCCTATAAACATTTCCTGTTGTTTTTCCAAAAAACTTCTACTTTTATAAACATCAACAACTAAATTCAGGAATTCTTTTTTTACTAGTAAAAAAAGGATCCTTTTCCTTATAGCAATAATAATATAATAATGTAAAATTTGCTGTACAAACTATTTAAGTTTGGTGAGTCAAAACTACGTAGAGTTTTGACTGTAACAGCCGTTAAATGTAAAACTTCGTAATTAAAATAAAAGTTCGTAAATAGAGTTTGGTATCAAAAGTTCAAAATTTTGTCTATTTTATTTTTGAACGTGTTTTTGTTTGCAGAATCGATTGCATCCTGTGACAGTAAATTCCAATCGTCGACCACTCTGTTTGTTAAATAATAATACCTGCATAATGTCTTAGTATATTGTCGATGAAGTCTTTTATTATGACGATATCTGGACATGCTGTGATAAAATCTCAAAAACTCTTCAAATCTAATATAATCAGCTGAATTTTATATTTTAAACATCTCTAATAAGTCGCCTCTTCTTCTCCTTTCTTGTAAGGTTGGTAAACCCAATATTTTTCTCCTTTCTTCATAACAAATACCATTCAGTGATTCAATCCTTGTCGATCTACGCTGTACATTTTCGAGTCTCTTAATATCTTTAGTACAATATGGGCTCCATACAGATGCTGCATATTCAAGCTGCGGCCTAATAGTTGACTTGTATAACAATTTTAATATGGAAACATCAAGGTATTTGAATCTGTGTTTTAAAAAACCCAATGTTCGATTTGCCTTATTTGCTACACTGATAACATGATTTTCCCATTTAAGGTCATTTGATATTATCACACCTAAATCTCTTTTAACTTCTGTTTTTTGCAAAATGTGATCTCCTAATTTGTAACTAAACCGAGGATTCAAATTGCCAATGTGCATTGTTTTACACTTTTCTTTGTTGAATTTAATAGACCACTTATTCGACCAATCTAATAACTTAAGTCTTCTTGAAGAGCGTTGGTGTTAACTTTCTTCTTCTTGTCAATATTGGCATGAAAGCACTCTAAATCCTCTGATCCAACCTTCTTTTTCTGCCAATAAAAGAAGTTCTCTGATCCAACCTTCTTATTCTGCCAATAAAAAAAATTCTCTGATCCAACCTTCTTTTTCTGCCAATAAAAAAAAAATCCCCCTACTTTTTTTTCATCCGAAGATGCAGTGTATGTGTATGCTCAGATTTATTCCCAATCAATTAGGAACGTTTGGTAAAATGTACTTCCTTTTCAATTCTTGGGATTCAGTATAAAAGCTACAAATAGTACCGCATACAATGCTTTATATGAATTTGTTAATAATGGCAGAAGAGTAGACACTTTACCATGAAGCGAAATATATTCAAGTTTATGATTTATGGAAACTGTATCCGTGATTACTGATTATATACTAATCTTCATAAGAAAAAGGCTTTCAACTTAAATATAATTTGTCTTTTTAACACACTGCATACGGATCGATTAATAGCATTTGTTGCTAGAAATTTTTGGGTTTGTTCACAGCGTTTCCTCTATTCTTAGCTAGCATTTTGCTGAAAAAAAGGAATCCCTTCTCTTTATCCTCAGTTTTTTGTTTGCACACACACTACCCTGTGGATTCAGCAAATTTCATTAGACGCGTTGTTAAAAGCTAACTTGAACACTCTAACTTTCAATTTTTGGCTGTGGACACCTCCCCCTATGTAAAGTATGAACCAAAAGCATTTTCGCTTTGACGTAGAAATCTGAAACGTCTGAGCAATCTGATTGTCTCATGTTCAGTTAAAAGATAAAAACTGACAAAAAGAATATCACTATTTCTATCTTTAAGAAGTATTCACTGGTCATGGCTTACTTTAACAAATAATAAATTACGTCATGCCACTGACTCATTGACTATTTGAATTATTTTCACCACTTTTGTTTGAACATTGAAAGACTTTTCCTAAAGAACATGCGACTATTTCTGAAACATGTTTTCAGCTCATACGAAAAAAAGAAAACTTAAATTCTCAGATTATTATTTTTTTTGTTTGAAAATCGCTCGGACTGTACACAACTTGGACACAAAAAAGGCACTTCTTTTTAGCTCTTGGAAATATCGAGACAAATAAAAATTGATTTTTCCCAATAAAGAATATATTCACAAAGTATGCTTCGAAATACACACGAAAATTGATCACTTTTAAACGCACAAAGGAAAAATTAGTAGCGGGTCTAAATAAAAATTTACCGGGGATATATGGTACTAATTCTGCAAACTCTTTATTCAAGACTGTTAACTCAAGTAAATCAGTTAAATGAAATGAACTTAAAAAAACGGTGCGCTATAAAAATCCCTGAGTAAAATCTTAATCTGAGTCTACAGCTGACTTCTTTGGTTTCTTTTTCTTAATCAGCTTTTTCTTGCTGTCACTTTGTTCTGGAGAAGAGTCTCTTTTACGAGATATCCTTTTTCTTCGCGAACTTTTCCTATCGCTATCTGTTTCACTGTCGTCTGAACTCTTCTTCTTTACTTTTCTTTTTTTTTTGTCCTTTTTCTTTGTTGTAACTTCTTCAAAAGAAATATCTGAACTACGTCGTGTTTTCCTTTTATGACGACGGTTTTCTTCGGCACTGCTGCTGCTACTTTCATCGCTAATTTGTTCTTTTTTATCTTCACTGTCTCCGTCGCTGGCCTCATAACGCCGACGGCTTTTCTTTTTCTTAGTTTTACGTTTGGGATCTTTTTTGCTTCCTTCGTCGGAATCGCTGTCGTTACTTGATGTCTGCTTTTTTCTCATTTTCTTACTTTTGCTTTTAACGTCCGGGCTATTATTCGAATCTTTCGTATTTTTTACTAACGGAGGTTCATCTTGTTTGTCTAGAGATGCTTCGAGTTTTTCTGATGGCAGGTTTAAATCAGCATATATATCGTTATCATCGCTCTCATGACCAATATAAGAATTCTTATGAGAAACATCTTCGCTTATATTCGATGAACTGTTACGTTGGAAGTCTTCAACATGATAATCGAGAGCTTTGACATTACTTGAGTTGTTTTTAGCTTCAGTTTGAAAATTATCCTCTTCTTCAACTGTTGTAGCAACAAAATCACCTTCATATAGATGTTGACCATTTTTGCCTTTTTTATCGACCTTGTCGTTTAATAGGCCGGTTGGGAACTCCTGCGCAGATGAAGGCGTAACACTTTTTTCCGTAATAACATTATTTTTTAAAAGTGGTGGGTTAACTAAAGTAGAATTTGACGATGTCATTTCCAACGGTGGTGAAGTTGACGGTAAAGGAATTTGATCAACAGACTCGACATGAACTGGACTGTCTGCCAAATCCATAGGCTCATCCATAATTAAATCATCTTGACCTTTTTCTTTTGTAAGAGTAGCATCAACGACAGCTGTCACTTTATTATTTATGTCCACCTCAGAATTTATTTTGAGTGCATCATTAACATTTTTAGAAATATCATTAGTCTTTTCTTCATTAGCTTTTTTCTGAAGCAAAAGATCTATTTTTTCCTTTACAGTTTGTTTTTTATTATCAATATCCTTTTCTTGCTTTCTTTTACGTTCAACTGAAGAATCCGAGCCAGTGCCGCTTTTTGAACGGTGTCGCTCAAACTTACCACGTCGGTCACGAGAACTACCACGCCTACGATCGCGGGAGCGAGATCTTCTTCTCGAACGTCTATAGCGAGATCTATCTTGAGATCTTAATCGTGGGCGACGGCGAGGCGAGCGTGAAAACCTTTTTTCGTGGGATGGAGAACGCCTTCGACTTCGAGAAGATGAGCGCCTTCGAGGTGATCTCCTTTCACGGAATGGTGAACGTTTTCTACGAAGACTGGTGGAGCGCTTACGAGGACTAGTGGAGCGCTTACGAGGACTGGTGGAGCGCTTACGAGGACTGGTGGAGCGCTTACGAGGACTGGTAGAGCGCTTACGAGGACTGGTAGAGCGCTTACGAGGACTAAGAGAACGTTTTTTTGCTGGGCTTGACCTTTTCCGATTAGGTGTCTTCGATCTACTTCTTGCAGGGCTACGAGAATGCTTTTTATTAGGACTGCGTGATTTCTTTTGGGCATTCTTTGTCTTCCTCTCAGGTGACTTCGATTTTTTAACTTCTGAATTTTTTGAAGCATTGTATTGATTCTTTGCTTTGCTTTGAACAGGACTACGCGAATTCTTTCTAGCAGGAATTTTAGATTCTCCCTTTCTATTGGAAACACTATTTCTCTGTGGAGATGATTTCTTTCCATCCAGTGAAAGACTTCTCTTTCTGTTATTCTCTTTTTGTCTGCTTTTTATACGGGAATCTTTATTTTGATCATTTTCATCATCTGAATGCTCTGATAAAGACGGTGTTGGTGTTCGGTAACGCTATAAAGAAAAAACAGAAAAAGAAAAGAAAGCACGTTTCAGGACCCTAGCTTCATTTCGAATGATTTAAAAAAAAAAAAAAATCAACTTACCATCACCCCACGTCCTCTTAATTTCTTACCAGATTTAGAAACCTTTAATATTGCAGAATTAGAAATAATTTCAAAACAAGATTAACAAGTAAATAAAAAAAAAGAACAACTAAAATCTGTGAATACGTTAAAAAGAAATGTAAGATATCCAAGAGTAAAAATGAGGGAAATAGAAAAAACATCAAATAAGAAAGAAGGAACAAATCAAGCAACAACATTTAAAAATATAGCACATAAGCGCAAGTAAAAAAAAGAAGAGATAAAATATACCATATTGATACGAGTACGAAGCTGAAGATTATTCTGGCGCGAATGTAACCTATAAAATAATTGTTGCTTGAAAGATTAAAACAAACCAAATAAGGTTTGTATAAAGTATTTAAAGGAAACATGGAAATAACCTCTTACCCTTCCCGCTCTCTGCGTTCTCTTATAGGAGAAGGTGTCTTACTTCGTCTCAAAAGAAAAGAGTTTGGTACAGCAGGGACATAGTTTAGGTCCATTCGTCCATCTTCCTTTAAAACTAATTCCTTTGGATCACGAATTTCGTTACCATCATTGGATCTAAATTTAATATTGAAAAAATTTGTAAAACATAAGATTTTAATAACTATATCTTGGGGGTATATAAAATAACAATTAAGACCATACCTGTTTTTATGTATGGGAGTTTCCAAAGCTGCTTTTGCTTTCTTCTTTTCTTTTTCCTCTTCACTATCTGTAGAACTTGATGAACTACTGGAAGTATCTTTCTGAACAACTAAGAAGGCACATAACTCTTTGATAAAATCTTAAAAATATAAACTTTTAACACTTTTAAGTTCATAAAATGTATCTGTAAATTTTCAACAAAATATCTTACTTTTCTTTGAGGACTTGGAATTGTTCTTTGACTTTTTAATTAATTCACCACAGTGATAAATCATTATATCAGCATAAGGTTTGTGTTGGCTGTTAGTTTTTTGACTTTCAATTTCTCGAATCAATGCATCACCAGATATTACATGGCCAAAAACTGTATGCAAGCTGAAAATTTAAGAAAATGAGATAAATTCAATTGAAAAAACAAAACAAATACAATAACAAATTAAAAATAAAAAAGTTTTTAAAAAAGTTTATCAGTACATACTTGTCCAAGTGCGGCGCAGGAGCCAAAAGTCTACAGATGAATAAAGATATAAAAACAGGAGAGATGAGATCCACAACATAGCACGGCTGCATACAGCAGAGTAAATATAAAAGCAAATCATTAAACAGAACTGATCGCTCTACACAAAGGAAATCGAAGATATACAAACCTGCAGTGTTATTTAAAAGAATAAAAAAGAAAAAAGGAAGATTTTCATTAACAAATTTTTGAAAATTTTGAAAGTTAATGATAAATACTCCTATTGTTTTGATCTTCCATTTACATACATAAAGAATTGTGATCCATTTGTGTTGGGACCACGATTAGCCATAGAAAGAAGATATGGCCGATTGTGCGGTATCTGAAAATTTTCATCTAGACAAAACAAAATATTTCCATGACAAAACCAAAGGGAAAAAAGTTAAAAAAATTATAAAAATTTATATTTTGTAAGGAACTAACCTTTAAAAGTTCCACCATAAATAGATTCTCCACCAGTTCCATTACCTGCCATAATAAAAATGATGGGAGAAGTTAATAGACATTTCTGTTTTATCAGGGATTTTGTTTTATTAGGACTAATAAATACTACCTCTGTTCCACAATAGTTGTCACATTTGAAATTTTGTTCCATAATACTTGTCCCATTTGATCAAACTTTTATAGCTATAGCTTTGCTTGTGTTAGACCAACTTTCAAAATTAATAGCTTGTTAAAAAGGGTTACTCAAGGCTTTCTAACAAGCTTGGGTATAAAGGTGACTCTGATGTGATACAATGGTGATGAATGGTATCACATCGCAGGTGCAATGTAGTCCGAGGCCGATGCGGTGAATTTCACGCACTCTCCAATATATTTTGAGATTTACACATCATCGTACGATATTTTCGCAGAATTTCACAATAAATTGTATTTACAGTGTAAACTAGTAATATTGTGATATTTCCGATGTATATATCAGTAATTACGAAGTTTTCGCAAAATTACAGAAAAATTTTACAAGCAACTAAAAACCATAACCGTAAATATGGGAAAATAAAAAGATAGTCTTTTTTTTTTTTTACATTTTATTTACATTTCGCAAACCATCTAAATCTAAATTACTTTTTAAAGTAAATTACTTTCACATGACTTACTTTTAAATTGATTTAAATAGACAAAGAAAAAGTAGATAGCATTTTTATGTAAATTACTTTTACTAGCAATAATAAATTACTTTAACAAGTAAAAGTTACGCATTTTTAAAACTAACTTTATGTAAATAATATTTACATGTAATATATTATTTTACTATGCTACTTTTTAAAAAATGAAGTACTTTTAAATGTAAGTATATTTGATAATTTAATCTAAGTTATGTTAAGTAGTATTTATTTAAAAGTAACTTTTTTACTTCAAAGTAAGTAAAATAGCTATCCCTAATAGGTTTGTAGCAACTAAATATAAAAACTTTAATCAAATTACAGCTTTTACAGCTTTACTAGTTTTCTCTGCTTAGAAAACTAATTTCCAATTAATTTCCGATGGAGCGTTTAATTGGGGAGGGAATTTGCGAAAATCTAATTTGGTTTTTACAGTTAATTCACTCTTTTTACAGATTACCATTGCAATTTAATCAAATACCTCGTATTATTAGAAGTACTTCGTATTTACAGTGAAATCTCGTGATAAATCATCGAATTACATCGTACCTCAAGAAACCTCGTAAGAATTTAGATGTTTTTATTTTTCCAAAATTTCTGTAAAGGTTTTTCTGATTAATTATTGTACTTTATTTTGACAATCGGTCACATATTTTTACGATGGAAAAAAAAAAATCCAAATACGCACTTTTGCGTGTAAGCCGATGCATCGCAATCGTAAATCTCGTACGAATTTCCCACCACATCCAATGGCGGGATGCTCTTAAAAATAGGTGATTAATAGGTGAATAAAAAATTGCGAGTCAGAAATAAGTTCTTTATTATTTTTATAGTAGAATTACTAGTTAATGAGTACTACTAATTTTTTCTTCTTAAACTTGCTATTTTAGAGAATAATTAAAACGTACAAATTTAGCAAATCTTTAAGAAAATTACTCAAATAGCATATATTTTCAATATTCAGACCAAAAGTATCCAAATCTGACAATTATTGTGGAATGGAGATTTTTATTTCCTTTTTTTACTACATACTTCTCATTTGATTTTATATACTGTATATACTGGTGTATAAGTTAAGGTTTTTAGCTGTTTAGAATGGGTTGATGTTCCTTAAGAACGCTAGAAGGCAAAAATATGAATCTGTGGAAAACACATCAACTTATAACTACTTTTATTTGACCTATTATCTTATTTGACCTGTTATCTCTTTGACCTGTTCAATAAATTTACAACTTCTTTTATTTATATTTTAAAGCTTAAAAGTTTAATACAGGCTTGGTTGAGAAAGGCGTGTGATCGCACTCTAATCTTGACCACGCATAAAATATTTATTTGCGACAACTTGGCCACAGCTCTTAAGATGTTTTGAGAACATTTCAAAAAGTATATGAAGCCGTTGGCAAGTTGTCGTAACTAAATATTGTATGCGTGGTCAAGATTAGAGTGCGATCGCACGCCTTTCCCGACCAAGCCTGGTTTAATAGAGAAAACTTTTTCATTAGCCACCAAAATTACAATGTTAATTATTATTAACATCATTTAAAAACTTTTAAGAAAAATTAACAGAAAAAAAACCCTAATAAAAGAAATTAAATTAAAATAATTAAAATCTTACTGGAGCTAAAATCTCCTCCTTGAATTACAAATCCCTTCACTACTCTATGGATTATAGTATTCTTGTAATGGAGAGGTTTTAAAGTTGTTTTCCCTTCACCCTTTTCACCTAAAACAATGAAGATTCAATAAAACGAAATAAAAGAACATAAAAAATTAAGAATTAAGAAATTATTGTATTTTATTTTAGGCACCTGTACAAAGTGCTCTGAAGTTTTCACATGTTTTTGGGCATATATCTGCAAACAACTCAAACACGATTCTGCCAGCTGAAAACAAGCAACAAAAAAACACTTTAATTGAAAAATTGGGGGAAAATTAAAATAAATTTTATAAGAGAAAAAATTCTCAGAGTACATCATTTAAATAAGATTTTATTTTATAATAAAATATTTTATACATAGAAATGTTAAAATATAACAAAAATTTATTAAGTTAAAAGCATGATTTAGAAGACAAAAAAAAAAAAAAAAAAAAAAAAAAAAAAATATAATAGAATTTTTCAGTTGTTTGGTTTAAAACATCATTTTTTTTATGCCTAAAGTAAATAGAAAATGGTTTTTAAAGCTTTCTTGAAATATTCACAGAAGTATAAAAATATTAGTCCTGTAAAAATGTTGTTATATGGATTTAGCGAGTTGTAGTTGCATAGAAATTTTAACAGGATTTTCTGCAGTTTACATTTCCGTACCAAGGAATCTCATAGGCATGGTGGCCCCAGAGGCTATGCAGGAATCCAACGTGGACTTTTTAACATTTATCTAAGAATGACCTTGTTATGTTTCTTAACAGATCCAAAGAAAAGTTCGATTTCAGTAAAGCTTTTATTTTTGATTCAAGAATACCAATACAATAATATCACAAACTTAATATTTATAGTAAAATAGAAAGTTCCTAGAAAGATACAGAACATTCTGGAACGTTATTATATATCTAGAGGGTTCTATGGAAGATTCTCGAATGTTCTGTTGTATCTAGAAAGTTCTAGAATGGACCGTAACATCTCCTCGCCAGCTTGGTTTTACGGAGAGCAAGCGTTTTGATTATTCTTTGATAGGCATCTACTAGATCGCCTTGTTTTGACTTGTTTTTTTATCTTGACCAGTCGGCTCACACGACAACAAATCGGGCTGTACTATTATTGACTCCTCCACCTCCCCAGAGTTGTAGCGATGCCTGAGTTGTTCAATATGACAATGCCAGACTAGACCATCAGGCTCTGTCTTCACTATGACAGATCGAGGACCGCATACTTCAGTGACAATAGCCGTAATCCATTTTGAGTTGTAATCATTACTTGAGCTAAAATATCTGGCATAAACCAAGTCTCCCACTGAATATTTTACAACTTTGGAAGAGTCCATAGATTGCTTTGATTGTTGTAAATGAACAGGGGATGGCAAAAGCAGATCGATTTGCGCCCGAATTTGTCTGCCATTGAGTAATTTGCTAGGGGACGATCCATTTGCTAAAGGAGTTCGGCGGTAGACCATGAGAAATTCCTGAAGAGCATTCTTAGGAGGTAGGTTTGATTTCTTCATGGCTTTTTTGAAAGTTTGAACTAGTCGTTCGGCAGCACCATTTGTGGCGGGGTGATATGGAGCACCTTTGAGCAGGACAATACCTCGACTATTACACCATTCTAGAAATTCCTGAGAAGTGAATGAGGAATAGTTATCGGTAACTAGAGCATGTGGATAACCGAAGTGTGCAAAATCTTCTTCCAGTAAATCAATGGTAGATTTGGCACTAATAGAAGATGTAGGATGAATACATGGATATTTAGATAGAGCATCAATCATGATAAGCCAATTAGTACCCATGAAATTGATTGCATGATCAAGATGTAGACGACTCCAAGGGCGTTCTGGTAGCATCCATGGATGGACTGCTGGTTTTGATGGAAGGTTCTGATTTTCCGCACAGGTAGTACACTGGTGTGCTAGATTAGTGATAGCTGAATCAATGCCTGGCCAATATACGGCAGATCGTGCGAGTTGTTTCATTCGTTGAATGCCGAAATGACCTAGGTGCAGTATCTTCAAGACTTGATCTTGAAGAGTTTTGGGGACGACAACACGTGGACCATAGAACAAGCATTTGCCTGAAACTGAGAGAGCTTCGGAAAGTTTTTGGAATTCCCGTATCTCGTCATTATTGTCGGATTCGACCCAACCATCTCGAACATTGCGAATAACTGCAGCGATGACAGGATCTTTGTTCGACTCGCGGACCAAGATATTCGGATCATGCATATTGATTTGACGACTAACGGTTTTCACCGCACAAATCATTAAATTTTCTTCACTACTTTCCTCCCCATCGAAAATGCGATCATGGTCAACCGGTAATCGACTGAGCGCGTCAGCGTTGCCGTGTTCAGCTGTCTTACGAAACTCGATTTCATAATTGTATTGGCTAAGAATTAAAGCCCATCGAGCCAGTCTATTTGCTGCCATAGCTGGAGTAGCCTTTGTTGGACCAAATAGAACCAGTAGTGGTTTATGATCAGTGACGATGGTAAAACGACGACCAAAAAGAAATTGATGAAACTTTTTTAAGCCAAAAATTATTGCCAATGCTTCTTTGTGAATTTGACTGTAGCGACGTTGACAATCAGTGAAAATCTTCGATACATTTGCAATTGGACGTTCAGAGCCATCTGCTAATCGATGAAACAATATGGCACCAATACCAACTTCTGAAGCGTCTTTTTCCATTCCTAACGGTTTCGAAGGATCGAAGTGAGTAAGAACTGAATCAGATGATAACAACTGTTTCACAGCTTCAAAAGCTGACTGTTGTTCGGATGTCCACTGCCATGGCACATCTTTCTTAATTAGACGATAGAGCGGGTCTAATGTCATAGACAAATTTGGAGGAAGAAATTTGCCGTAAAACTGTACTTGACCAAGAAAAGATCGCAGCGTATTAACGTCCTTAGGAACTGGCATAGCCAAAACAGCATCAACTTTGTTACCTTTAGCAATACCTTCCGAAGATATTATATGACCAAGATATTCGATCGAAGGACTAGCGAAAATACATTTTTCTAGACGACAGCGTAGTCCGTTTTTGCTTAGTCGTTGTAGAAGACCACGCAAGTTGGAAATGTGATCAGCTGCGTTGTTGCCACTGACGAGAATATCGAGATAGACAGCTACACCAGGTAGATCACTTGTTAATTTATCCATTGTCTCTTGAAAGTACCCCGGTGCTGAAGTGATTCCAAATGGAAGACGTAGCTGAAGAAGTACACCAGTATGTGTACTGAGAGCCAGTCATCTCTGAGAAATTGGACCCAAACGAATTTGATTATAAGCGTCAGCCAGGTCAATTTTTGTGTATCCATAACCGCCACGCAGTTTACGCAACAGGTCTTCTGGCAACGGCATTGGGTAGCGATGAGGTTCTAGCTGAGTATTAATGGAGACTGAATAGTCGCCACAAATTTGAATCTTTCGTTTTGTTTGTCCCGGAAGCGCGGTCTTTTGAATAGGAACCACAGGTGTACCTTCGTTATTGAATTGAGTACGTTTCCAAACACCATGCTTGATACCAGCTTCGTAAGCCTCAACCAGATCTTCTTGAATAGCGAAAGGTACAGGTCTTGGACAGCAGAAGATAGGCTTGTAGTCAGGCTTGAATTTTATTTCAAGTTTAAAGTCTTTCAAACAACCCAATTCTGGTTTAAACAGGTCTGGAAACTCAGAACATAGAATTCTGCACCTTTGTTGGAGATCTGTAACAGACCTTTTGGCAAAAAAATAAGTAGTTTTATCACATTCTTAAAATGATCAACAAATTAGTTTCCCATCAATTTGTTTATGATTCCAAATATTAAATTCTTTATCTAATTGCTTAATTTAAAGTGTTTAAATTGATTAAACTTTGAGTGCTAATTTATTGGTATTTCTCACGACACAATCTAACTGTTGTAACAATCATTTCAAAACAAAGTAGATATTTAAAAAAAAAATTCTTATTACATAAATTGCTTTCTACAATTGTAATAGACAAAATAAATTACAGAAACCTCACATCAATCAATAATAATTATCATATTGAATTTCAAATTATTCAAGAAATGCTCATAGAAAATTTAAGAAAAGCTCATAATGAAAAAATTTGAACTAAATATGATAATTCTTTTATAAACAAAAGTAAAAAAAAAAAAACAAACCCATTTCTTGAATTTTTGTAAAGCTTTGAAATTGAATTAAACTTTTTATATAGAATTTTTGTGGTCTTATATAGTTGATAATGGTATGTAATATTATTGATAAATTTTTTATTCAAGATTTTATAGTTCTAGAGCCATTCTTCAAGAGTTTTTTTCGCAAGGACATATGTTTACTTCCAAAATGTTTCAACAACATGTAGAATTTATTTCTATAAATATTTCTATAGTATACAGTTTATGTGTTATATATTATATAGTTTACATATAGTTAAGTAAAAATGTTAAAATAAAATGTTTTTTGATTACAACCTGTTCACAATTGTAATATTTTAAGAATGTGGCAAAAACTTTATATTACTTAATAGCATGTAATATTAATATTTTTAAAGTAACTAAATTTTTGTACACATTTGAGTTTAATGATACAGGTTGTTTCAATTTGAAATTATTCCACTTTCATTTCTCTATTTCAGAACAATCTTATACGGTGTCTTAAGCTAGGTTGAAAAAGGAGGAAAGTAGGGCAAATAATACATATAAAAAGATGTTCTTTTTTTTTTGCTAAATTTCTACAAAAAGAACTAAAATTAAAACTAGAAATCATAAACAATATAAATATATAAGTTTTATCATTATTTACGTAAATTGTATTATACATTAAATTTAAAAAACTATACAAGGCAAGATTGTTTACAGCTTCCTGCAGCAAATATATTTATTATGGCATCTAGCAGCGTTTACTCTAATATACAAGGATTGCAGAAACAGAGTAACTAGTAACAAATCATATTTTGTTAACATAAGTTTGTGGCCAAGTTGTATTCAAATGAAACCAAAACATAAACTATGTTCACTACAGCATGACAGTGCTATTTTTATTTTTGAATTATTACAACCCTGGCTTGTTGATTACATCGTACAATTGAAAAAGATTAAGTTTGTTTGTTTATATCTATAAATAAGAAATCTTTATAGGACTTGTTCACTAAACTAGAGTTTTTCATATAAATTTTTGCTGCTATTTTTCTGTAAATTTTAAAACATGACTACTTGAAATACAACAGAAGCTAAAGACATAAATTGTGTTACATAGCAATATGGGACAAAATTAGTCTTCACTATTTAATAATTTTTACTTTCAGGCTGTTAATCTTTAAAGAGAGACATCAACACTTATGATTCGTTTGAAAAACTAAATTAAAGACCATCTTATGATATCTTATGATAAAATACTATGTATAGTTTATTTTAAATCACGCTATTTTATCATAAGATTTTAAATTTAAGTCTATTAGATATCACATCATTTTAAACATAAATAAGGTAAAAAAACCGAAAAAATATTTATAAGACAACAATTGATAAAGTAACCTGGAACTTTGTTAATTTGCACATCAAAGAAACACCTTGGCCTATACCCTTTTGCAGGAGGTGGTGGAAATTTTAGTAGTAAATTTTCATCGTCTACCATTTTTAGGTAAGGTAAAGTTGTGAGTCGTTCTCGTGCTAATACATTAGCGCATGCGCAGTATCTTAA
This sequence comes from Hydra viridissima, assembly GCF_058129835.1. Classification (NCBI taxonomy): domain Eukaryota; kingdom Metazoa; phylum Cnidaria; class Hydrozoa; order Anthoathecata; family Hydridae; genus Hydra; species Hydra viridissima. The sequence continues at coordinate 1,536,343 of NW_028324305.1, forward strand.
CAATTAAAAAAGTCAGTCATTGGAACATGTATATACGGCCAGTCATTTATGATTGCTAAAAATTTTTTAGAACCCAGTCTACCAATTGTAACATTTGATATATATATATAAAAAAACATGATCTTATGTTAAAAATTCTTGATTTACTAATTTTTGAAAGCGCCTACCGCTAATAGTTTTCGTTTTCGGATGCTAGAAAATAGTGTTTCACTATTTATAGTAGCTGATGATATGATTAATAATTTCTGATGTGATAATTTAACAAACTTATGTTGTTTATAATATCTGATGATATGATTAATAATTTCTGATGATAATTTAACAAACTTTTTGCTGTTTATAAATTTAGTGATTTATAAAAAACATGAATTTAAAGCATTTTGTTAATCTTAAAGCAGAGTTGATAACGCCTCCCGGAAGATATTTCGGAGGCAAGTTGGTTTAGAGACCGCCTCCAGTGGCTTCTGCCTCCCGATTGGCAGCAGCTCCCAGAACTTATTTTTGGAGGCAGAATGTTTTGAAGGCCGCCGCTTATCGGGAGGCGAAAACCACTGGGGGCCGCCGTCAGAAAATATTTTGGAGGCAAGTTGATTTCGAGACCGTCTTCAGTGGCTACCGCCTCCCAACTAGCGGCGAAAGCCATACTGAAGTTGGTATTTTAGTCACCCGCCGCCAGAAGAAATGAAAACAAATGGTTTTGCCACGTTTGTCAATAGAGGTAAAGGAGCAGGAGTTTTTGATTGCTCATAAACTCTCGATTTTTAAAAGTGATAAAGAATTTGTTAAAACAATCGATAGCAAGAGAAAAAAACAGCTTGGTTGTCGTTTGAGGCTGTCGTAAAAAACTCTCTTGGAAATAAAAAAAGAAGAAAAAATCTGCTGTTTAGTTGTTAGAATTCCCAAATGAATTTCAATTCAGAAATACTTCGAAAAAAAATGTGCCCTAAAATTTTTCAAAAATTAAAAAATTTCTACGCAAAAAAAATCTGATGTCAGATTTGAATTCAGCGTATCAAAATTAGGTAAGAACAAGTGTCAAAATTAATGCAATAAATTTTTTGTTTGCCTGTGTTATTTCATAACAAAAGTTAATTATTTTTCTGCGCGTTTTAAGACAAGATTTAGAATTTGGGTTTTCTCTTATATTCCATTTCAAAACAAGTGACATTAAATGGAATCCTTTTTTTTATTGTTTGTATTATAATATAATTCAAGCTTAATGGAAGACTAATATTATTTTGTCAATTTAAAACTTAAGATAGTAAATAAAAACTTTTTTTCGATACTCTCCGATTAGAAACTTTAGACTTGATAAGTTTTTCCATCATCTTGATGATATTATACAATATAGAAACGATAAAAATGACGTTCTTAAAAATGAAATTTTAAAGTAGACTTTTTCTACAGCCTTTTTCAACTCTCATTTTTAAAATAATATTGTTTTCTATCGGTTAGAATGCACCATTTGAATTTATTGCTATAAAACAACCCAGCGCATTTAAGGGTTAAACAACTAATTTTTGGTTGCCATGGTGACCTATTCTCACTAACAAAACCGAGTTATAATAACACTCGCTTTAGAAGGCGTCCAATGCCAGAACCGAATTTGTGAAAATGTTCTAGAACCGAATTGTGTAAAAACTGCTTAGAATCGAAAAAGATTTAACTAATTTCTAGAATCGAATTTATTGAACATAGAACGAGATGATCGAATATCATTAAAAGTTTAATGAAACTAAAAATACTTTAAAAAAACCCAGTTACTTTTCACAACCGAATAATTTAGCATCGAATTTTTTATGGTCGAATTTGTACAATCGATTTTTTTACAATCGAATTTGTAATGTTAAAACTTAATTACTTTCCACAGCCGATTAGTTAAGCATCGAGTTTTTTTACAAGCGAACTTTTTTACAACTGTAATTTTAATGCATTTGTGATGCAGTTCAAAGATGGCATAATTTTTTCAAACTGGTTTTTGTGTTAAAGGTTAAAGTGTACACGATCCTTTAAAAAAAAAAGGTTTTTATTATTTTCGAAAATAATATATTTTTTGTTTTTGCAAAACTTTAAAAAAAACATCGTAAAATCCAACGAATGCATGTGAAAATATATCAAGCTTTGTTTAAATTTAAAATAGCAAAATGGAATACAAAAAAATTGAAGGTGACAAACGGAAAACATTTGTGTATGTTGCAGGGGACTTTGGCTACATCAAAAATAAGGAAAACAATGGTTTTGTGTATCTTAAGTGTAAGCACCGTCATCTTTGTGACGGAAGTGCAAAAATAGTTTTGTTAACTAATTTACTTGAGACAATACATGGTCACACTTGTGGAACTAGGCCCCAAAACTTTGATCATCTTCCAGTTCTTGAGAAAATGTGAGAGATGGCTTCAACTACACAGCTACCTTTGCGTGAAATCTACAACAATGTCATCTAGTCCTGAAATGAACGTGTTAAGGCTGCACTTACTTTCAGAAAGTGTGAACAAGTTCTACAGAGTGCACGAAGAAGTTGCTACAACACAAACCCTAAATCTCCAAATGAAGCAGTTCTAAACATGTTGCAGCCCAATCCATTTTCTAACATCTACAAAGGCCTTGCAGAGTTTGAGAATCAACTAGCTTTGTTCTTTTGTTCTTCAACACTGCTGACATATTTGTCAGGTAAATCATTTTTAAGCTATAATTCATTTCAAAATGGGGGAACATAACCTTAAATAATTGTTTATTAGTTTAGATTCCAGCTATTTTTAAATGTTAATAATTTCTCTTTTTTTAGAAACCACTATCCTGTTTGTTGATGCTACATTTTTTGTGGTTCCTGCCATCTTTCATGGTGGTCAGCTGTTCAATATTTCACTGGAGTTAGGAACAATGATCGTGCCTGTTCTGCATGTCTTAAAGACTGTGCGAAAAGAAGGTCTCTACCTACGTGTTTTTAAAAAGCTTTGCGAACTTTCTCCAACTTTAGTGCCACAGACTGTGATGGCTGACTATGAAACTGCCATCAGAAACTCTGCCAAAGCTGTTTTTCCAAACATAAGAGTAACCGGTTGCAGATTTCATTATGCCCAGGCAATTCTTAAAAAGATTAAAGCCAGCCATTGGTCTGTAGGTGGAATACACAAGGAATAATGACCCATTCATCAGAAAATGGTGTCGTAAGTTTGTTTTCATGTTCTTGCTACCACCCAATTTAGTAAGGCCTGAAGTTGACAAACTAAAAGCTGAAGCTAACCATCACAGTGACATTGCTGTTAAAGAAAAAATGAAAAAGTTTGTTCAGTATTACGAAAGGTAGTGGATGCTCCGAAAATCTCCCGAGATGTTTTCTGTTCATGGCCTGTGTCATTGTACTAACAACGTGTCTGAATCCTTACACTCCAAGATGAATCGTTCAATGACAGCACACCCTGGGTTTTGGCGTTTCTTGAATGAGCTGCAACAAAATTTAAGTCTTTATATAATAGCACTTTAGTGTTTTGATTCAGCAGTTGAGATCCTATCCTTAAAACTATCTTTAAAATATCAATTTTAAATAGGTCGTCTATTCAATGGAAGTTGAGATGCTCCAGATCCAAAATGGTTCCCAACCTAGAAGAAATCTGCATCAAGATTGTCAAAGGTAGAATGAGCACCTTCGTGAGTACAAAGAAAAGCTTGCAAATGGTGAATGGACTGCAACCATTCACTGTCCAGTATGCAGAGGACCAACAGCAGATTTTATAAATGTGTTTATATAATGTACTATTTAATATACTATTGCATACATTAAATTTTTTATTTATTTAACTGATTCGATTCTGGAAGATTCGGTTCTAGATGGTGGTTCTATATTATTCGACTGAAACAAGTTTTAATCACTTAATTAAAAAAATTCGATCCTAAAAAATTCGGCTGTAAATGATTCTTTCGTAACAAAGAAAGTTCAAATTCGATTCTAAATAGCTTCGATCAGTAAAAAATTCGATCGTCTCATTCTATTCTATTTAAATTCGGTTCTGACATTGGACACGCTTTAGAACGGTGTTCAGTTAAAACTTTTTTAAAATTACTATCCGTGTCTCACCAGAATAAATCAGGTTTATTTTTACGAAACCGAATCGAACTTAAATTTAGCAATGATATATTATATATATCAGATGTCTAACTTCGATCCGAAAAGTGAAGCCGCGGAAGCCATTTCTAATTCGGGCAAAAACATGCATTTTTAACTTTTGTTTCGCACGTCGGATATAGCTTTTGCCCTTATTACAAATGGCGGATTCAATTTGTAAACGAAAAAGCGGCTTCACTTTTCGTTCAATAAAATCCCGCAAGTTAGACATCTAGTATATCATTGAAATTTAGTAACTCAAGTAGAAGTTCCTTTATATAATACTTCGGTCACGTCTATTTTTAAGTATTTTTTAAAAACAAAAACAAAATGGAAAATTTATAAAATGAAGAGATATCGGTTCTCTTAACCAAAGTCAATGCTCTGACGTATTACAGAAAACGATGCCTGCGAAGTTATTTTCATTTGAAATTGTATTATATCGGTTCTCTTAACCAAAGTCAATGCTCTGACGTATCACAGAAGACGATGCCTGCGAAGTTATTTTCATTTGAAATTTATAAATCAAATTTTATTCAGCTTTGTCTCAAGATTTCGGCTAATTTGGAAAAAATTGAGATCTCATGATATATATATATATATATATATATATATATATATATATATATATATATATATATATATATATATATATATATATAACATATACACACTTTATTTCATGGAGATTTATAAAACCTCTCGACTTCCAAACAAAAGTTTTTAAAAAAACCAATCTCGCGATGTTGTCTTATTTAGCTACCGATTTTTAAACTCATTTATTTGAAATAAGGTTTTAAAAAGCAGTGTGAACGGAAAAATACGTCACTAGTTTAAATAAACACGTTTAAAACAAGTTTTTTTTTTGGTGTGAATGGGGTATTAGATTTTAAAGCGAAGCGCTACCAGTTTTAATTTAGTGATGCATTTAATACATTCACCAAATTAAAACTCCAGTAAGCGGTTTTTCTTAGTAGAAAAAAAAAAAAAGTAAATAAAGTACAATTTCTAAAAGCATTAGGCACAATTTTCTCTAGCGTGAGTTAAGGGTTAGAGAAAGTTGTAATGTTATTTATAACGATTAGATAACTTTTTTATTTTTTTATTTATTTATTGCTTGAAGTGTGAGAGAACTTTTCAAAATACCGATTTGTCGAAAAAGATCGCGAGAATAAGGTTTCTCCCCTATGAATTTCGAGTTGATTCACTTATATCTGATATGACGTTCCTTTCGACTCGCTTATTCAATTTGTTTTTATTTTGATTAAGCTTGTTTATTCGGGTGGCATAGTTTTGTCTTCAAACATACTAGTGTCAATCATGATTATTTTCTTGTGACTTTCAAGGTTTAACACAGTCCTAACTACAGAAATGTTATATACAGTGTGTAAAGGTTTTACATCCCCACAAATTTAGTGTACAATTACTTACTCCAGAATAATCCGTTAATTTTAAAAATAATTTCATCAGGCGAAATGTTATTTTTAAGTGATTTGTTTATCAGCAATAAGAAAAAAGCATTTATTTAATTTCGGTTCACGATTAAAAACATTTGAGAAAAAAAAAAAACAACCAAAAACCTAGTTGGGTTGAGTTTTGCCAACACTCCACATAAGGTGCTTTTGAAGCTGAAGTAGTCTGGAAACTTTTAAAAAATGGCGGAATTTTAGATGGACTTTTCGTTTTCTGAAGCTCATATTATATTAAAAATATTGATTAAAGTGAAGTAATGATAATACTCTTGCTATAAATAAAGATATAAAAACTTATTTGATATCAATTGCTATTATATTAAATTTGCTATTACATTTAATCAAATACTGTGTAAAAATACTGGGTGGAGCATTAATCATACATCGGTTTGAATAATTCATTACACTTTTAATTATAAATAAAATGTACATTTACTAAATTTTTTAAAAAGAAATAACACATATTTTGGGATTTTACTTTTCTCTTGTTGCGAAAAATTGTCACTTAAGTGACCTGCGTATTTGGTCTTGCAACAACAGTGTCCTTTAAGAGCATTTTCCTATTATATAATAGCCTTATAAAATATGAAATTCTAAAAATTTCTGGCACATTTCTCGGGTTTTAGTACAAATAGACTTCTGGATCGTTTATTTAGTTGATTTAAGTAAAACTTTACTTTTAGAAATACCCTCAAATGAAGGAGTCTGGGGCTTTTATTTGAAACAAATGCGAAAGCTAATTTAAAACAACAAATCTTCGTATAAAGTATTCTCCAATTGTTTCACAAAAGTAATGTGTTTTATTGGACAATGCGTTTAGTTCACGCGCTGCTCTAGATATTCCTTAACAGCTGGTTTCAAAAGTTTGATAATCTTTTACGCCTCCATTTACGTTTACTGCCACACTTTCATTTTCGAAGTACGGAACTATTACAACAAATTCATTCTTAGATTTTTATTGCGCAATGTTTTACATTTTTTCTTAACTAGAAATTGTTCAGATGAATAAAAGTTTAATTTTGTATTATATAAAGTAAGCTTTATGGGATATTATCACTTGAAGAATAAACTCATTTTGTTCTCTAGGTAACACTTGCATAGGCGAGGCGAAATATTATACCAACTCGTGTAAGATACGGATTGGAATCTGCTAACAGTAATGTGTCACAAGGCAGTCAATAGAGATTTGGCTATGAGATTGCTTAACATTAAAATGCCGTAAGCCGTCAAGTAAATTAAATTGCCGGGGTTAGGCTCGTCGGATAAAATATAATTAAACAATTGTTAAACTAAAATTCAAAGATTTTTTGTGCGCTATGAGTAATCAATTTTTCGGTGGTAAAGTCCTGAAAATAAAAAAATAGAAGATAAGAAAGTTATGAATTATTCAAAGCAATGCGTAATTTATGCACCACCTAGGGGGTCGATGTTATAATACACTTACGCATTTATGTGAACTTTTTCGTACTTTGCAAAAAAAAAAAAAAAGTCAAAATCAAAGGTTAAATTGTTAAACAATTATGTCATTTAAAAATTTAAGGTGTGCGTAATTAGAAATATGTGATCATTTTACGTTTTCACGAAACTCGTTACGAAGATGTAAGTTTTTACGAAATTCGTGACGTTATGAAAACGAAAATTTTACAAACCGATTCATGGACGTAAAACAGTCCGATCAATATTCCAAAATTGTATTAAAGGATATAAATTATTTTCTTAAGTTTACTTTGGTTTAGATCAGATAAAAATCACTAATCATATATAGTATAAATATAAAATTTTCAATGTTTTAAAAAAACTTTTGAATCATATGCATAGAAAGCCAGGTAATTAACTTTGGTTTTTTAAAACTTCAATTTAAACTCCTGATTTCAGAAACTATGTTTTGAGGGCGTTCTACTCTATATGAGTTGCTGTTTATTGCAAAGCTACATCCTCTGTGATATCCGTTCTTACAAGCATTTTATCGCCGGCAAATATTAGCTTTAAATTAGCAAAAAAATGTTAAAGGCGAACCTATTAAAACAAAAACAAACTGAACTGAGAGATCTTTATCACTCTTTTGGAGATGATTCTCGATCAAAAAACGGAACAAATCTGCACGATAATAACGCATACCAACGACAATACTAAACGAGAATAACGCCATCGATAGTTTGAGAAGCCTTACGAATTGTGACGACTGTTTCGTGATTCAAGAATATTTTTACACATTGCAACAATTATATTTCTCGCGCTAATAAGTTTGTAAAAAAATCTAAACAACGTTCTTACAAAAACTTTATAAAAAATCTAAACAACGTTGTTACAAAAACGTTTATAAAAAATCGAAACAACGTCGCTATAAAAAGTATTAAGCATTGTGACAATAATTACAAGTTTAAATAGCAAACAGGAAATCTTCATAAAACATGTTTGAAGTTTTACTGTGAGAAATCCGGTGAGTTTTTAAATCCTTGCCTATCAAAATCGATAAAAATTTCAAGGATCCTCGTTTAACATGTTTTACATAAAAAAGTTATGCAACCATTCCATTGTTCTTTCTAAAATAATCCGCTTAAAAAAAAGTTTTTAAGATATTGTGAGCAAATTGTTCAGTTGACGACAAAAATACTGTAGGTAAAATCGTCCATCTGAACAACTGCCGGTTTATTTTTAAATATAAAAAAAGTATATTTGAAAAATAAATTGCTAAATTGAAATTAAATTGAAAAAAATACCCAATAAATGTAACTCCAGTTTAAAAGGAAATTAGCACTGGATCTATTAAAACAACGCCTGCTAAAAAAAGGCGGGAAACTGAAACTTGTACCAGAGTTAGAGTTCCTCCATCGAAGTCGTTGATAAAATGATCGCTTCTATGTATTTGAACTTTTACTTCTAGCAGGCCTTTATTTCATTAACAGCTTGTTATTTTATGCTGTTGAAGAACGATTATCTTCTGATGTAAACAAACGATTTTCGAAAATTTTTCGCGCAAATTATTTTTAACGGTACTTAATTTAACAAAACATTGTTGAGAGTCCGATCATCCTGTCGGAGTTCGTTTGCTGACTTAATTTGTGTTTTCAAAAAGTTTTAAGTTGACAACGATGATCCAAACCTTTAAGGCTAATTTAACTGTTGATTTAATCATCAACCCTTATCATGCATCATTTATTAGATTAAAGGTAATACTGATTATCGTTTTTAAATACCTGTTAGCAACAAGTTCGTAAACTTGTTTTTGGCATTCTTCCATGCTCCTCCACCGCTTTTCAATTTTTTACTTCCCTAACAGTTCTTTGCAATGGATATCAAAAAAAGAAAAGAAAAAAAAATTTAAATACCAAATTAACATTTCACACGTCAAAAACTAATTGGTTTTTTTAAATAAGTGGTTTTATCTATTATAATCATTAACTAATGACAGTAGATGGACTTTTTAAAAGAAATACGTTTCTTACGTTTATAATATTACGCAGGATGCTCGTATAATAAGAACTTAGCCACTAGATTTGGATATATAGCGAAATTTTATGTTTAATACCATTATTTGTTACACCATTGATATGGAAACAATTCGACAAATGAGGTATTAGTAAATGCCGTTGACGAATGCTCATACTTATATTATAATTCTAGGATATTAAAAGTTGTAAGCAATTTAATCGTAACAAGCAGTCTTGCAAATGCTTTTTTTTGTGGATATTTTTTAGAAAAGAATTAATGCATGGAAATATGAAATTTATTGTATTTGCTAATTGTCACCACTAAATGAAGAAAATGAGAAGAATGAATTTGATTTTATTTGCTATGATTTATTAGTACTTAGCAGTTTACTTTTACCGCCATACTATTATTGTACTCAGATACCTTGAAATATATTTTTTTTATAACTGCTTATTATCAGTATTT